>NW_027638308.1:87398-144898 GCF_951216825.1 Electrona antarctica
GGCAACTAAAAAATACGCTGAAGCAGCTTTTTGCTTCTACAGGCCGACGGCGTGGAACAAACTCCCACTGTACCTTCGACAGGCAGCCTCTGTAGACATTTTTAAAGCACAGCTCAAGACCCACTTCTACACTCTTAAATGTGTTGTTATTCATGTCCTCACTGTATTGCATTACTGCTATTATTTTAATGTTTTATGCCTTGCTTTTCTTTTCTTTCTTTCTCCATTGCTCTGTGACGCACTTTGAGCTGCATTTCATGTCATGAAAGGTGCTATACAAATAAAGTTGTATTATTATTATTATTATGTTCACACCGACAGCACAAATCAACATGTTGGCCTGTAGAATAGATTGGTGTTTATCAGGACTGAATAGCAGAAGAGCACTCAGGACACAGACACCGACGGTAGCAACACAAACAGATTCGTCTGCAGTCTTTGGCCTCACTCACACTGTTGCAACATGCATACAACATTTGTCTTGTCCGTGTTTAAAGGGGCATTCCACTCATTTTCAACATTTTACTATGTCATTAATATACCTTAGAACTGTTGTGTGGAAATAATAAAAACGTCCCCCCATTCTGTGTTTGCTAGAACTAGAGGTCTGAAAAAAATCATTAACATGGTGAAACACATCTTGATGATGTCATCAAGATGTGTTTCACCATGTTAATGATTTTTTCCATAATTACAGTTCTAGGAAACAATGTTGAAAATGGGTGGTTTTCCCCTTTAATGTCACATGGTTTGACAAAACATTTTTGTTTGATGGCTGTGCTCTGCCCCCCTCCCCCGCATCAAACAAAAATGTTTGGTCAAACCATGTGACTTCCATTGGAAATGCATTGGGGCGGCCATTAAACACGGACAAGACAAATGTTGTATGAATGTTGCAACAGTGTGAGTCAGGCCTTAACAAAGCCTATGCTAAAGAGAATAGATACAATATTGGTAGAAGTAACACACACACACACACACACACACACACACACACACACACACACACACACACACACACACACACACACACACACACACACACACACACACACAGGGCTACCGTTTGTGCACTGATGTCTTGTGCACAAGACGGCAGAAGAAGCCATCTCGGCCCCCCTGGGGGATTTTAAACCGTGTCAGGCAGGCAGCGCATCAGGCACACTTATCAAATCCACAGAGACAGCGACAGGCTGCTCCATTATCTACACTGTTCATCTGACAGCCTGCTCCATTATCTACACTGTTCATCTGACAGCCTGCTCCATTATCTACACTGTTCATCTGACAGGCTGCTCCATTATCTACACTGTTCATCTGACAGGCTGCTCCATTATCTACACTGTTCATCTGACAGCCTGCTCCATTATCTACACTGTTCATCTGACAGGCTGCTCCATTATCTACACTGTTCATCTGACAGCCTGCTCCATTATCTACACTGTTCATCTGACAGGCTGCTCCATTATCTACACTGTTCATCTGACAGCCTGCTCCATTATCTACACTGTTCATCTGACAGGCTGCTCCATTATCTACACTGTTCATCTGACAGCCTGCTCCATTATCTACACTGTTCATCTGACAGGCTGCTCCATTATCTACACTGTTCATCTGACAGCCTGCTCCATTATCTACACTGTTCATCTGACAGGCTGCTCCATTATCTACACTGTTCATCTGACAGGCTGCTCCATTATCTACACTGTTCATCTGACAGCCTGCTCCATTATCTACACTGTTCATCTGACAGGCTGCTCCATTATCTACACTGTTCATCTGACAGGCTGCTCCATTATCTACACTGTTCATCTGACAGCCTGCTCCATTATCTACACTGTTCATCTGACAGCCTGCTCCATTATCTACACTGTTCATCTGACAGCCTGCTCCATTATCTACACTGTTCATCTGACAGGCAGCTCCATTATCTACACTGTTCATCTGACAGGCAGCTCCATTATCTACACTGTTCATCTGACCATAGACATATATACATAGACGCCCCTTCCGGCTCTGAGGCGTGTGTCAAAATTGAAGGCACTATTTTCCCGACATTCCTTGCGAAGAATAGCGGAAGCAAAGCGGAAGCTTGTCAAGCTTCCGCGTGCGTAACATAAGTCCCGGAAAAGACGCGCTGTGATTGGCCAGTAGTCACTTGAGTGACAGCGAGAGACATGGAGGATTCACATGAGTGACGTCACTCGGGCAGCGACGCAGTCGCCTTCAGCAAATGCCTTCAGCACTTCTAAATAAGAAAGCTGCGGAGAACTGTTGCTTTGTGTTCACTCTTTTAATGTTTTCTGTTAGTAATCTAATCCCCCCTGGCTCTGATGTTGTATTGTTAATAACTTTGTTGTTTGTGTTTGTAGTTTGTCTTGTTTTGTAATGTATATTGTCATGACTGTTATAAAGATTTGTTAAAAAAAAAAAAGCCTTCAGCACTGCACTTCCGCCTTCATTGGGATACACGTCGCTCCAATGAACTGCAGCGGCAAATGAGGCGTCTATGTATATATGTCTATGCATCTGACAGCCTGCTCCATTATCTACACTGTTCATCTGACAGGCTGCTCCATTATCTACACTGTTCATCTGACAGGCTGCTCCATTATCTACACTGTTCATCTGACAGGCTGCTCCATTATCTACACTGTTCATCTGACAGGCTGCTCCATTATCTACACTGTTCATCTGACAGACAGCCTGCTCCATTATCTACACTGTTCATCTGACAGCCTGCTCCATTATCTACACTGTTCATCTGACAGGCAGCCTGCTCCATTATCTACACTGTTCATCTGACAGGCAGCCTGCTCCATTATCTACACTGTTCATCTGACAGGCTGCTCCATTATCTACACTGTTCATCTGACAGGCTGCTCCATTATCTACACTGTTCATCTGACAGGCTGCTCCATTATCTACACTGTTCATCTGACAGACAGCCTGCTCCATTATCTACACTGTTCATCTGACAGCCTGCTCCATTATCTACACTGTTCATCTGACAGGCTGCTCCATTATCTACACTGTTCATCTGACAGGCTGCTCCATTATCTACACTGTTCATCTGACAGGCTGCTCCATTATCTACACTGTTCATCTGACAGACAGCCTGCTCCATTATCTACACTGTTCATCTGACAGCCTGCTCCATTATCTACACTGTTCATCTGACAGGCAGCCTGCTCCATTATCTACACTGTTCATCTGACAGGCAGCCTGCTCCATTATCTACACTGTTCATCTGACAGGCAGGCAGGAGCCCTGAAGAAAAGAACACTGCCAGCACCAAGACAACATGGAACTCCATAAGATCTACAAGCTTGTAGGTCTGCTATTTTTGAATAAAAAGTGAAAATGCGGCAAACAAATGTTTAAATCTATATTCTTTCAGAATACTTTTTCGACGTCAGGCCTAAATGGCCTAGAGCAGGGGTTCTCAACGTTTTTGGCCGGGGACCCCCGGAAATGCTTTGGCAATGTCTCGAGCTTGTAGGTCTGCTATTTTTGAAAAATCGTGAAAATATATATATATTTTTTGAAAATAATTTGGGGACCCCCTAAAATAATTTGGCGACCCCCCGAGGGGTCGCGACCCACGGGTTGAGAACCCCTGGCCTAGAGCACCTGTTTGTTGTAGAGCATGTGCTGCGTCGGCAGGCAGGGCCACTGGGCCAGATCAATACCTGGCAGCAGAAGCCGTTTCCAGGCCACAACACTGTCTTGTTTAGTGTTGTGTGATGGTGTTGAGGTGTGTAGCATCTGGCTTTGTTTCGTTGTTCACTTTAGAAGATCCATCGCCAAAACACGCAGGGTTGTTGCCATCAGATACAAACCGGCATGCAGTAGCCGACCCAAAGGTCAAGACTTTTCAGAATGCAAATGAAAAACTGTCTCAGTTTCCTGTCTGCGGAAAATGTTTTAAAAAAAGTGGAAAATTGCCGATGGTCAACAGAAGCCAATTTCAATTGAAGAAGAAAACAATGAGAGAATAACATAGAATTTGTGGTTATGTTCGAAAAGAGCGAGGATTACAGCAGCATATTTAAGGCCTTTACGCACATGGGGTGATTTATTTGTGCGATTTGTTCACACTATATGTTATGTTTTGAACTTATATTCAGTCAATGTAATCTTGCGCATCAGTGGATGGAATTTCCCAGAGTGAAGTTAAGGATATGAAGCAGTCCTACAGATCGGCACGCAGAACTCACAAAATGTAAGATTAATGCCGGGTGTCGGTTCATAAAACGTAAGACAATCACAAAAGGAACATCAGCAACTCGCAAAACACATTTCAAATCTCCTTCTAATGCAGCACAGCAGCACTCACAGATACTTCGTCAGCGTAAAGGCTGACGAAGGCCAGAAGTGACGAAATGTGTTTGGGATCTGTGATTTGCTGCTGGGATGCATTAGTTAGAAGATTTAACAATTATATTGTAATTGCGGATGTTCCTTTTTTGATCCTGTATGTTTAAGAATCAGCAGATTGTGCACCGGGCATTGATCTATCTGTCTATCTGATGTCCGTCTATCTGGCTTTCTGTTTGTTTGTCTGACTGGAGCTAATCTCTCTAATCTAAACCCATCAGCGTCACAATTCTTGTGCTGACGCCTGACAGTAGACCAACTATATTATTTATTTATTTTTAATTACTGGATTAAATTAAATTAAAGAAAGACAGATTTTCACGTTCTGGCAGAGGCGGGTTGTGGAGAGATTGCGTTAATGTGTATTTATGGATCTTAGGCAGGTTGTACCTGTGTGTTAGTGTCCATGTGTCTCAGTGTCCAGTGTACCTGTCCCTTAGTGTCCATGTGTCTCAGTGTCCAGTGTACCTGTCCCTTAGTGTCCAGGTGTCTCAGTGTCTCAGTGTACCTGTCCCTTAGTGTCCATGTGTCTCAGTGTCCAGTGTACCTGTCCCTTAGTGTCCAGGTGTCTCAGTGTCTCAGTGTACCTGTCCCTTAGTGTCCATGTGTCTCAGTGTCCAGTGTACCTGTCCCTTAGTGTCCAGGTGTCTCAGTGTCTCAGTGTACCTGTCCCTTAGTGTCCATGTGTCTCAGTGTCCAGTGTACCTGTCCCTTAGTGTCCAGGTGTCTCAGTGTCTCAGTGTACCTGTCCCTTAGTGTCCATGTGTCTCAGTGTCCAGTGTACCTGTCCCTTAGTGTCCAGGTGTCTCAGTGTCCAGTGTACCTGTCCCTTAGTGTCCAGGTGTCTCAGTGTCCAGTGTACCTGTCCCTTAGTGTCTATGTGTCTCAGTGTCCAGTGTACCTGTCCCTTAGTGTCCAGGTGTCTCAGTGTCCAGTGTACCTGTCCCTTAGTGTCCATGTGTCTCAGTGTCCAGTGTACCTGTCCCTTAGTGTCCATGTGTCTCAGTGTCCAGTGTACCTGTCCCTTAGTGTCCATGTGTCTCAGTGTCCAGTGTACCTGTCCCTTAGTGTCCATGTGTCTCAGTGTCCAGTGTACCTGTCCCTTAGTGTCCATGTGTCTCAGTGTCCAGTGTACCTGTCCCTTAGTGTCCATGTGTCTCAGTGTCCAGTGTACCTGTCCCTTAGTGTCCATGTGTCTCAGTGTCCAGTGTACCTGTCCCTTAGTGTCCAGGTGTCTCAGTGTCCAGTGTACCTGTCCCTTAGTGTCCAGGTGTCTCAGTGTCCAGTGTACCTGTCCCTTAGTGTCTATGTGTCTCAGTGTCCAGTGTACCTGTCCCTTAGTGTCCAGGTGTCTCAGTGTCCAGTGTACCTGTCCCTTAGTGTCCATGTGTCTCAGTGTCCAGTGTACCTGTCCCTTAGTGTCCATGTGTCTCAGTGTCCAGTGTACCTGTCCCTTAGTGTCCAGGTGTCTCAGTGTCCAGTGTACCTGTCCCTTAGTGTCCAGGTGTCTCAGTGTCCAGTGGATGAACCGCAGGAGGCTGAGGACGAGGACCGGTTCCGATGACGGCGTCCGATGGAGTTGTTCCGCTAACAGGGGCAATACCTGGCGACAGGGACGTGCACACATAGACATCAAAGGGGGCTTCATCCCCTGCCCTTTTACCCGTCTGTAAAACAACCGCCCTCTCCAGACCACGCATGCAGCATTTACTATGGTGAAAGAAATACAAATGCCACTCCTTTCCATGCCAGCATTCAGGAGAATTGCTTTTTTTCCGAAGTCTCCATACATCTCCAGTATAGCTAAAGAGTGCTGGGTTGCGCCCCGAAAATAGCTGATCTACGAGCTTGTGGAATGTGGAATTGCAGCACTTTCATGGAGGTTTCACGGACGTTCATGACGTCACGTGCGTAAGCCCGGAACTCAAGGCTAGGCTACGCTATAAACTTCCGCTCGCTCGAGCCATTGAGTTATAATTGTACTTCCGGCAGTCTTCCGGGTGCTTCAAAACGCCACTGAGCAACTTCTATTTAAATGAATAGTATCCTTGTATTACTCTATGGGGGCGACAGAGTATATTTGCCTTTGCTGCCCCAACCCTGTGGAATGCACTCCCAAAAACTCTCAGAGATGCGTCCACCCTCCAAACCTTCAAGACCACCCTCAAAACCCACCTCTTCAATATTGCTTTCCCTAGCCAACTCTTTTTCACAGTTTTTTTTGTGTTTATTTATTTTTCTAATAAAGTTGTTTTTTATTGTGTTGCTATACCTCTGCCCCCCCATGTAAAGTGTCTTTGGGTACTCTACCCTATATCATTTTGAGATATTATTTGCAGTGTTGATTTTGTCGACTAAAACTAAGACTAAAACTAAAAATGATCGTCGACTACCTTTTATCACTGAGGAAAACTAAATGGAAACTAAATGAAAACTAAGCTATGATGACTAAAACTAAGACTAAATCTATTGACAATTTTGTCAACAAATAAAAAGTAGACTAAAATGTTAGAAAGGGACTAGTGGACAAGAGATCCGGTCTAAGTCATCTCACACTTGGTTGCGCTGCGCTGCGACGCGACGCGTTGTGAACTTGTAGATCGGCTATTTTTAGCAAGTTTAAAAACAGTCATTACGACGGCATCAAGGCCCACCAAAATACATTTTAGTCGACTAAAATGCAGATCAACTGCAGATTTAGTCGACTAAAATCTTATGATATTTAGTCGACTAAAACTAGACTAACACTAAAACATTCCAGGTGACTAAAATGTGACTAAAACTAAATTAAAACTATTGAAGAGAATAAGACTCAAGGGCCTTGCAAACGTGAAGCGAGGAACGCAGGCGTTGTTGCCTGGATCAACACAGGTCTCCTCCAGGTCTGGATCAACACAGGTCTCCTCCAGGTCTGGATCAACACAGGTCTGCTCCAGATCTGGATCAACACAGGTCTCCTCCAGGTCTGGATCAACACAGGTCTCCTCCAGGTCTGGATCAACACAGGTCTCCTCCAGGTCTGTTGAAGAGGGTCTGGATCAACACAGGTCTCCTCCAGGTCTGGATCAACACAGGTCTCCTCCAGGTCTGGATCAACACAGGTCTCCTCCAGGTCTGGATCAACACAGGTCTCCTCCAGGTCTGGATCAACACAGGTCTCCTCCAGGTCTGGATCAACACAGGTCTCCTCCAGGTCTGGATCAACACAGGTCTCCTCCAGGTCTGGATCAACACAGGTCTCCTCCAGCTCTGGATCAACACAGGTCTCCTCCAGCTCTGGATCAACACAGGTCTCCTCCAGGTCTGGATCAACACAGGTCTCCTCCAGGTCTGGATCAACACAGGTCTCCTCCAGGTCTGGATCAACACAGGTCTCCTCCAGATCTGGATCAACACAGGTCTCCTCCAGATCTGGATCAACACAGGTCTGCTCCAGGTCTGGATCAACACAGGTCTGCTCCAGGTCTGGATCAACACAGGTCTCCTCCAGGTCTGGATCAACACAGGTCTCCTCCAGGTCTGGATCAACACAGGTCTCCTCCAGGTCTGGATCAACACAGGTCTCCTCCAGGTCTGGATCAACACAGGTCCCCTCCAGGTCTGGATCAACACAGGTCTCCTCCAGGTCTGTTGAAGAGGGTCTGGATCAACACAGGTCTCCTCCAGGTCTGGATCAACACAGGTCTCCTCCAGGTCTGGATCAACACAGGTCTGCTCCAGGTCTGGATCAACACAGGTCTCCTCCAGGTCTGGATCAACACAGGTCTCCTCCAGGTCTGGATCAACACAGGTCTCCTCCAGGTCTGGATCAACACAGGTCTCCTCCAGGTCTGGATCAACACAGGTCTCCTCCAGGTCTGTTGAAGAGGGTCTGGATCAACACAGGTCTCCTCCAGGTCTGGATCAACACAGGTCTCCTCCATGTCTGGATCAACACAGGTCTCCTCCAGGTCTGGATCAACACAGGTCTCCTCCAGGTCTGGATCAACTACAGGTCTGCTCCAGGTCTGGATCAACACAGGTCTCCTCCAGGTCTGGATCAACACAGGTCTCTTCCAGGTCTGGATCAACTACAGGTCTGCTCCAGGTCTGGATCAACTACAGGTCTGCTCCAGGTCTGGATCAACACAGGTCTCCTCCAGGTCTGGATCAACACAGGTCTCCTCCAGGTCTGGATCAACACAGGTCTCCTCCAGGTCTGGATCAACACAGGTCTCCTCCAGGTCTGGATCAACACAGGTCTCCTCCAGGTCTGGATCAACACAGGTCTCCTCCAGGCCTGGATCAACGACAGGTCTCCTCCAGGTCTGGATCAACACAGGTCTCCTCCAGGTCTGTTGAAGAGGGGCGCGACAACGCAAGCGTAAAAAAAGCTAAACAGAATCCAGGTCTGGTGAGTCGCGGGGGGCGTGTGCACGTAACAAGCACGCACGCAACAAATTCACGGGACCGCGCTCACGTAAATACGCTTGAGTTGACGCACCACGACTTCTCCGAGCAAAAACGCAGGTCTCATTGAAAATGAACTAGCGCGTTTTATCACCCCCCCGTTTGCAAGGCCCTTAAAACTACATTTGCTGCCAAAAACAACAGTGTTATTTAGTAGGACTGACTCTGAATGTGCTAATTTACCACCTTGGAGCATCTCTCCTTGTGCAAGACCTCCAGAGGCGGGCTCTGGCCCAGGATGCTCCCCTCGGCTCCAGCCAATGGAGAGAACGGCTGTCCGTCAAGCAGCCAGTCCAATAGCAGGCCCAGGAGCTTCAGGGGGGCGGGAGCAGACACGCCCTGAGGGGATTAGGGGGGGTATAAAGAGTTTGGTAGTTTTACAGTCGTGGGTGATTGATATTGTCATTAGGGTTAAGCATAACCAACAACAACAATAACAACAGCAGTGCAAACGTCCATTCATCATGTTACTTGGCAGAGGGTGTGAGACTTGCGGAGAGTAAGTGTTTACTAAGCTTTCCCAGCCTGTTTATGAACATGTGTGTGTGTGTGTGTGTGTGTGTGTGTGTGTGTGTGTGTGTGTGTGTGTGTGTGTGTGTGTGTGTGTGTGTGTGTGTGTGGTGGTTAACCCATTTTGGGCGGGAACCCCTTTTGGTGTTAGCATCATGTTGTGCTTTAGCTATTGAAAAATAGCAGATCTACAAGCTCGTAGGTCTGCTATTTTTGAAAAATCGAAGAACGACATGCTTGGAACATAGCTTTTTCAGAAAACTGTCAGGATGTAGAAGACATTTTTAGAATCTGATCTCAGGTCAAAATGGGTTAAATGATGTATATAGTGTTTTCTCAGCAAACACATTGGACGTGTAAACCCAATTACGTCAAAGTCAGCTGATCAGAATAACAGTAAGCCCTAAATGAACGCATGGTGGCTCAGCGGTAGAGTGGCCGGATGGTGACCGCAAGGTTGCCAGTTCGATCCCTGTGGGCTTCCCCCAGAGTTAGTGTCGAAGTGTCCTTGAGCAAGACTCTGAACCCCTGATTGCTCCTGATGTGCTGGTTGGTGCCTTGCATGGTTTCCGCCGCCATCTGTGTGTGAATGTGTGTGTGAATGGGTGAATGTAATACACAATCTATGTAAAGCGCCTTGGATAAAGGCGCTATATAAATGCACCATTTACCATTTACTGTACCTTGTTGCTGGGGTTTCCAGAGGGCGCATTTTTCTCCCGTTTCAACGGCCCGGCCGCCTCGGTGTTCTTTGCGCACGTGTCCCTCGGCGGTGCCGTCACGCGCAGCTCACATTTCCTCTGCAGAAAAACAACGTGGCTAACCTTCATACGTGGCTAACCTTCATACGTGGCTAACCGTTCATACCTGCATCATGTGAGGTTGACATTAAAACATACGTGCATGTGTTTGTTCTCAAGCTATTTCATGTCAAGGACCCCAACAAATATATGAATTTGGCCGCCGACCCCCCATCTGAAAATATGTTGTTCCAGGGACCCCCCCCCCAGAAGCAAAGCTATGAGTTAAAAACGTCTGCTGTGAACGAATATATATTCAACGATTCGCGCCACATTTTCAGAAACAGAAATTGTTTCAGAAATAGCAGATCTACCAATCTAGTAGCACGGCACTCGGTGCCGCGCTACGAGCTTTGAGTAGATCTGCTATTTTTTTTCAATAGCTAAAGTACGACATAAATGCTTAAAACACCAAAAGGGGTTTCCCGTTTAATACCTGGAGGTTGTCCAAACGAGCTTGAACCCTCTTGGACTGAAGTTCCAACTTCTTATTGTGATCACTGACGTCCTTCAGCTGCTCACAGACACAGAACAGACAGTCAGTAACAACAGACACAGAACACAGACAGTCAGTAACAACAGGTCATGATCACTAGGGCTGCGAATCTTTGGGTGTCCCACGATTCGATTCGATTCCGATTCTTGGGGTCATGATTCGATTCAAAATCGAAAATTCTAAAGCATTTTTTTTCCAGATTCAAAACTATTCTCTATTCAAAATGATTCTCGATTCAATACTACAATACAATACAGCTGTGCTGAACTGAAGTGACTAGTATAGTATACTAGATTTTGAATCGTTCATAGCGGGAATCGCGATTCTAATTTGAATCGATTTCTTTGACACCCCTAATGATTACTGCCACAGAACACAGACAGTCAGTAACAACAGACACAGAACACAGACAGTCAGTAACAACAGACACAGAACAGACAGTCAGTAACAACAGACACAGAACACAGACAGTCAGTAACAACAGACACAGAACAGACAGTCAGTAACAACAGACACAGAACAGACAGTCAGTAACAACAGACACAGAACAGACAGTCAGTAACAACAGACACAGAACAGACAGTCAGTAACAACAGACACAGAACAGACAGTCAGTAACAACAGACACAGAACACAGACAGTCAGTAACAACAGACACAGAACAGACAGTCAGTAACAACAGACACAGAACAGACAGTCAGTAACAACAGACACAGAACACAGACAGTCAGTAACAACAGACACAGAACACAGACAGTCAGTAACAACAGACACAGAACAGACAGTCAGTAACAACAGACACAGAACACAGACAGTCAGTAACAACAGACACAGAACAGACAGTCAGTAACAGACACACAACACAGACAGTCAGTAACAACAGACACAGAACACACAGTCAGTAACAACAGACACAGAACAGACAGTCAGTAACAGACACACAACACAGACAGTCAGTAACAACAGACACAGAACACACAGTCAGTAACAACAGACACAGAACACACAGTCAGTAACAACAGACACAGAACAGACAGTCAGTAACAACAGACACAGAACACACAGTCAGTAACAACAGACACAGAACAGACAGTCAGTAACAACAGACACAGAACAGACAGTCAGTAACAACAGACACAGAACAGACAGTCAGTAACAACAGACACAGAACACACAGTCAGTAACAACAGACACAGAACAGACAGTCAGTAACAACAGACACAGAACAGACAGTCAGTAACAACAGACACAGAACAGACAGTCAGTAACAACAGACACAGAACACAGACAGTCAGTAACAACAGACACAGAACAGACAGTCAGTAACAACAGACACAGAACAGACAGTCAGTAACAACAGACACAGAACAGACAGTCAGTAACAACAGACACAGAACAGACAGTCAGTAACAACAGACACAGAACACAGACAGTCAGTAACAACAGACACAGAACAGACAGTCAGTAACAACAGACACAGAACAGACAGTCAGTAACAACAGACACAGAACAGACAGTCAGTAACAACAGACACAGAACAGACAGTCAGTAACAACAGACACAGAACACAGACAGTCAGTAACAACAGACACAGAACAGACAGTCAGTAACAACAGACACAGAACAGACAGTCAGTAACAACAGACACAGAACACAGACAGTCAGTAACAACAGACACAGAACACAGACAGTCAGTAACAACAGACACAGAACAGACAGTCAGTAACAACAGACACAGAACACAGACAGTCAGTAACAACAGACACAGAACACAGACAGTCAGTAACAACAGACACACAACAGACAGTCAGTAACAACAGACACAGAACACACAGTCAGTAACAACAGACACAGAACACACAGTCAGTAACAACAGACACAGAACAGACAGTCAGTAACAACAGACACAGAACACACAGTCAGTAACAACAGACACAGAACAGACAGTCAGTAACAACAGACACAGAACAGACAGTCAGTAACAACAGACACAGAACAGACAGTCAGTAACAACAGACACAGAACACACAGTCAGTAACAACAGACACAGAACAGACAGTCAGTAACAACAGACACAGAACAGACAGTCAGTAACAACAGACACAGAACAGACAGTCAGTAACAACAGACACAGAACAGACAGTCAGTAACAACAGACACAGAACACAGACAGTCAGTAACAACAGACACAGAACAGACAGTCAGTAACAACATACACAGAACACAGACAGTCAGTAACAACAGACACAGAACAGACAGTCAGTAACAACAGACACAGAACACAGACAGTCAGTAACAACAGACACAGAACAGACAGTCAGTAACAACAGACACAGAACACAGACAGTCAGTAACAACAGACACAGAACAGACAGTCAGTAACAACAGACACAGAACACAGACAGTCAGTAACAACAGACACAGAACAGACAGTCAGTAACAACAGACACAGAACAGACAGTCAGTAACAACAGACACAGAACAGACAGTCAGTAACAACAGACACAGAACACAGACAGTCAGTAACAACAGACACAGAACACAGACAGTCAGTAACAACAGACACAGAACAGACAGTCAGTAACAACAGACACAGAACACAGACAGTCAGTAACAACAGACACAGAACAGACAGTCAGTAACAACATACACAGAACACAGACAGTCAGTAACAACAGACACAGAACAGACAGTCAGTAACAACAGACACAGAACAGACAGTCAGTAACAACAGACACAGAACAGACAGTCAGTAACAACAGACACAGAACACAGACAGTCAGTAACAACAGACACAGAACAGACAGTCAGTAACAACAGACACACAACACACAGTCAGTAACAACAGACACAGAACAGACAGTCAGTAACAACAGACACAGAACAGACAGTCAGTAACAGACACACAACACAGACAGTCAGTAACAACAGACACACAACACACAGTCAGTAACAACAGACACAGAACACAGACAGTCAGTAACAACAGACACAGAACAGACAGTCAGTAACAACAGGTCATTTTGGGACAGGGTTTTATGCACCAATCACAACGACAAAAACCCAGGGTTGCCATTTACTGGGATGGGGACGTTTGTAACGGCCGGGCTCCACCGGGCGCGTCAGCGTCGCGTCTCCGTCACCGTCAGGGAATGTTCCCTTTTTAATCAATGAAGGGTGGCTCCACTGCCCGCGTTGACGGAGACGCGACGCGTGCATTAAAATTGAACCGGTGCGTTTTTTGACGCGACGCGACGGAGACGCAACGCGTCCGGTGGAGCCCTGGCGTTAGTGAAACGCTGTGACAATGACAGACTGCCCTCTGGTCACAGGGGGGGGGGGGGGGGGTCACTATGCACAAAATAGAGCGTCGCAGTCGCCCCCTACCAGGGCCCAGGAAATGATTCTCCGTTCATTTTCCTCATAGACTTTTCAGAAAGTATTTATTTAAAGAAGGTTACGCAAAGCAAAGCCAACTCTTGTCGTGACAAATCATGACAACAAACACAATTTTTCGGGCCAAACAAAGAATTAGAAAGTAGAAATAAACGGCAGGTTATTATTATACAGTGATGTCAATTGGCCGCCGACCCCCATCTGAAAATATGTTGTTCCAGGGACCCCTCCTCCCAGAAGCAAAGATTTGAGTTAAAAACTTTGGCTCTGAAAGAATATATATTCAAAGATTTGCGCCACATTTTCACGATTTTTCAAAAATAGCAGATCTACAAGCTCATAGCGCGGCACTCGGTGCCCCGCTATGAGCTTGTAGATCTGCTATTTTTCCAACAGCTAAAGTATAACATAATGCTTTAAACACCAAAAAGGGGTTCCCGCCCAGAATGGATTAAAACTCAATTTCAACCATGATAGATTCATCGAAAACACCCATACTTTTTTTTTTTTTTTCTGGTGACCGATATTGTCCTTCTGATACGTGAGGAGGCCGTGAGTGTGTTTTTTCCTTTACTGTTTTCATTTATTTGTAATCATTCTTTTGGAAAAGAAGCGCCTCCAGCTCCTGCTGGAGACACTTAAAAGAAATCTAAAAGAATTATTAAAAAATAAATGAAAACAGTAAATGAAAAAACACACACACGGCCCCCTCACGTATTAGGAGGGACAATATCAGTCACCAGAAAAGAAAAGTATGGGTGTTTTTGATTCATCTATCATGGTTAAAATTGAGTTTTAACCCATTTTTGGTGGGAACCCCTTTTGGTGTTTAAAGCATTATGTTATGCTTTAGCTGTTGAAAAATAGCAGATCTACAAGCTCTACAAGATCTACAAGCAGACCTACAAGCTCACGAGCTTGTAGGTCTGCTATTTTTGAAAAATCGACACATTTTTAGAATCTGATCTCAGGTCAAAATGGGTTAAGTTACAGTTACAGTATCAAATATCTAAATACGGAATCGAGCAACTTAAAAACTGTCTAGGGTGTTCACATAGGCCTGAGTAGACGATAAAATGACCAAAAGTTTTTTGAAAGTGGAAATATCCCTTTTAGTAAAATTATCAATACTGCAATGTAGAACTACTCCATTACAAGTAAAAGTACAGCAATCAAAATGTACTTGAGTAAAAGTATTGGCATCAAAATGTACTTTAAAGTGCCCAAAGTATTTAAAGTACTCACTATGCAGAATGTCCCATTTCACAAGTTCAAATGCATACAAATATTTTGAAAATAGCAGATTTATAAGCTCAACTCGCATCCCCTTGTGAGCTTGTACATCTGCTATTTTCAAATGGCCAAAATGTATATAGGACTGAAGTGTATAATGTATTGTTTTGTAATCATATTCAAAGTAACTAGTTTTCAAATAATTGTAGGGGTGTAAAAGCACAAAAATTGCCTCTGAATTGTAGTGGAGTAAAAGTATTGGAAATTGGAAATACTCAAGTAAAGTACAAATGTAGACCTGGTGTAACATATACGTTGTTTTACCATTTAGACCTGAGGCCGATTCTACAAAATACAAATGTCTTCTAAATCTTGACTGTTTTCTGAAAAACCTCATGTTTCTATGCCAGTCGTTCTCAAACTATTTCATGCCAAGGACCGCCGACCCCCGTCTGAAAATATGTTGTTCCAGGGACAGGGATTTTCACGATCTTTCAAAAACAGCAGATCTACAAGCTCGTAGCGCCGTGCTATGAGCTTGTAGATCTGCTATTTTCTCAACAGCTAAAGTATAACATATAATGTTTAACCCATTTAGGCCTGACGTCGAAATAAAAAAAAAGCCTTCTGAAAGAATATATATTCAAAGATTTGTGCCGCATTTTCACGATTTAAAAAAAATAGTAGACCTACAAGCTTGTGAAGAATAGCAGATCTACAAGCTCATAGCGCGCCACTCGGTGGCGCGCTATGAGCTTGTAGATCTGCTATTCTTCAATAGCTAAAGTATAACATAATGCTTAGTTAAAACACCAAAAGGGGTTCACGCCCAGAATGGGTTTTACATGCAAACACCATCATTTATCTTTGCATTGTTTTAATAATAATTTGAAGGTTTTCATAAAACCTCAGATTAGGTTTTAGAACCGGCCTCGGGTCTAAATGGGTTAAGTACAGACCTTAAAGTAAATGTACTTAGTTACTTTACAAAGTGGGGTCCAGGGACCCCTAGGGGTCCTTGAGGGAGTTCCAGGGGGTCCCCAGCTAAATGATAGTTTGTTACCAAATGGGACTCTTATGGGTCTGTAACTCTGAGAGTGTACAAATGGTACACCCTAACGGGTCCGTTTGGTTCCATTTGTACACTCTGTTACATTAACATTGATTTTACAATATAAATCAGGGGTCCCAGAGATAGAAATACCATTAAATGGGGGGTCTGTAGACTAATATGCAGGTCAAACTGGGGGTCCTAGAAATTAAACGGGTTGAGAATCACTGCTAGAGCCGTAAACATCTTCTCTTATGGGGGGTCCCTGTAAACATCTTCTCTTATGGGGGGTCCCTGCCTCCTGGCATGTATTTTTCAAATGGGGGTCAGCGGGCTCGTCAGTGTCCATTTGGGCGTCCTTGACGTGAAAAGGTTTGGGAACCACTGCTTTAGGCCACTGCAAGCAGGTCAAAGCAACGTCCAAATGGAGATGTCTTATACCACAGTGCCCCCCTGTGGCCAGAGGGGTTCATAGAACAGTACACCCAAATAGGCCAATCAACATTTTGTTTTAAATGCAACCCTTTGTAGAGCCAGACCGACATTATTTGATTACATATAATTTATCAGTACCGGCATAATAACACGTCCCGATTTATCTTTCAATCTTTGTTAGAAAATGTTTTAAATAAAATACAAATTTAATTTCAATTAAAGAAAATGCATTCAGTTGTTGGTCAAATGTGCTCAAAGTAGCGTCAAGATGCCACTTAGAGCAGAGTCTTTAAACCCATTCATGACGGGAACCCCTTTTGGTGTTTTAAGCATTATGTTATAAGTTAGCTATTGAAAAATATTTTTTAAACATCGTGAAAATGTGGTGCAAACCTTTGAATATATATTCTTTCAGAGCAAACGTTTTTTTAACTCAAATCTTTGCTTCCGGGGAGGAGGTCCCTGAAACAACATATTTTCAGATGGGGGTCGGCGGCCAATTACATATAATTGTTGGGGTCCTCGACATGAAATAGTATGAGAACCACTTATACAGCTGGTGGAAAGACGCTCACACGCGGCTGCAACTTGACGCATCAGCCAAAAAAAAATACGGAAACGCTTAGCCGACGCTGCACGTTGCAGCCGCACGAGCGCCATTTCCATCCACCACCTTGCCGCTTTTTTTTATATATAATTTTTTATCCCACGATTTTGTAACCCATTTTTCACCCTTGTGTCAATGATCTAATGTGATCCTGGGCTCTACACACCCTCCGCCAACCTAGTCCCCATATATGGGGGACATGGGGAGAGCAACGGACTTGAACTCATGCTTCCTTCATGCCTGAGTGTCCAAGTCGCTCCTTTACACCTGACAGGGGGGAGTTTCCTTGGTTGGACGTAGCGCGTGGAAGGAACACGTTATTCCAACCAGTTCCTTTCCCCTCCATCAGGCGCCCCGGCTGGCCAGGGGGAGGCAGTTTAGAGACCAGGATTACTGCATGTTTTTGTGAAGGCACCTTGCCGCTTCTTGACACTATACCAGGGGTCCTCAATAGGCGGACCGCGGTCCACGGCTGGACCGCGGACCACCTCTCTGTGGACCCTGGGGGGGGTTTGAAACTTGACAAAATAAAAGTGTTCTTTGTGCCTCAACACAATACCTCTCATTTGCTGTGAATTTTTGGAGGGGAATATTTGTGAAACATTTTATTTCCATACTCTGCACCCCAGTATTGGTTGTTTGGGAGGGGATCCGATTCGTATAAGCTTGCCTTGGTGTGACTGTACTAAAAAATATAGAGCCCCGCTCTCCGCTGGCCGCTGCGTGGCCCGCGCCGCGCTCATGGGACCGGACCTTAGTCTTTTTCAAAAATTATTAGTGGACCTTGAGCATTTCTAGTTGAGGACCCCTGGACTCTACTGTCTGGGTGGTCCAAGGTCTAGTTGAGGACCCCTGGACTCTACTGTCTGGGTGGTCCAAGGTCTAGTTGAGGACCCCTGGACTCTACTGTCTGGGTGGTCCAAGGTCTAGTTGAGGACCCCTGGACTCTACTGTCTGGGTGGTCCAAGGTCTAGTTGAGGACCCCTGGACTCTACTGTCTGGGTGGTCCAAGGTCTAGTTGAGGACCCCTGGACTCTACTGTCTGGGTGGTCCAAGGTCTAGTTGAGGACCCCTGGACTCTACTGTCTGGGTGGTCCAAGGTCTAGTTGAGGACCCCTGGACTCTACTGTCTGGGTGGTCCAAGGTCTAGTTGAGGACCCCTGGACTCTACTGTCTGGGTGGTCCAAGGTCTAGTTGAGGACCCCTGGACTCTACTGTCTGGGTGGTCCAAGTGGTCGTCACGACTTCCAGCAGTGTTATTTTGTTTTTGACAGCAAATTTAGATTTTTAGTTTTAGTCATAGGCTTTTGAATAGTTTTCATTTAGTTTTAGTCACATGTTAGTCACCTGGAATGTTTTAGTGTTAAGTCTAGTTTTAGTCGACTAAATGTCATAAGATTTTAGTCGACTAAATCTAGTTGATTTAGTCGACAAAAATATATTTGTGTGGGCCTTGATGCCGTCGTAATGACTGATTTTACACTTTCTGAAAATAGCCGATATACTGTACAAGCTCACGTGTCACGCTGCGACGCGATGCAACCAAGTGTAAAATTACTTATAGTGGATCTCTTGTCCACTAGTCCCTTCCTAACATTTTAGTCTAGTTTTTATCTGTTGACGAAATTGTCAATATATTTAGTCATCATAGCTTAGTTATCATTTAGTTTTCGTCAGTGAAAAAAGGCAGTCGACGAACATTTTTAGTCTTAGTTTTAGTCGACGAAATCAACAGTGTATTCCAGATCCTAGACTTCAGGTACTACTAACTACTACTAGCCTGTCTCTTCATGGTCTCGTTCTGCTCCTTGATGGCGTCAAAACTACTAACTACTACTAGCCTGTCTCTTCATGGTCTCGTTCTGCTCCTTGATGGTACTACTAACTACTACTAGCCTGTCTCTTCATGGTCTCGTTCTGCTCCTTGATGGCGTCAAAACTACTAACTACTACTAGCCTGTCTCTTCATGGTCTCGTTCTGCTCCTTGATGGTACTACTAACTACTACTAGCCTGTCTCTTCATGGTCTCGTTCTGCTCCTTGATGGTACTACTAACTACTACTAGCCTGTCTCTTCATGGTCTCGTTCTGCTCCTTGATGGTACTACTAACTACTACTAGCCTGTCTCTTCATGGTCTCGTTCTGCTCCTTGATGGCGTCAAAACTACTAACTACTACTAGCCTGTCTCTTCATGGTCTCGTTCTGCTCCTTGATGGTACTACTAACTACTACTAGCCTGTCTCTTCATGGTCTCGTTCTGCTCCTTGATGGTACTACTAACTACTACTAGCCTGTCTCTTCATGGTCTCGTTCTGCTCCTTGATGGTACTACTAACTACTACTAGCCTGTCTCTTCATGGTCTCGTTCTGCTCCTTGATGGTACTACTAACTACTACTAGCCTGTCTCTTCATGGTCTCGTTCTGCTCCTTGATGGTACTACTAACTACTACTAGCCTGTCTCTTCATGGTCTCGTTCTGCTCCTTGATGGTACTACTAACTACTACTAGCCTGTCTCTTCATGGTCTCGTTCTGCTCCTTGATGGCGTCAAAACTACTAACTACTACTAGCCTGTCTCTTCATGTTCTCGTTCTGCTCCTTGATGGCGTCAAAACTACTAACTACTACTAGCCTGTCTCTTCATGGTCTCGTTCTGCTCCTTGATGGCGTCAAAACTACTAACTACTACTAGCCTGTCTCTTCATGTTCTCGTTCTGCTCCTTGATGGCGTCAAAACTACTAACTACTACTAGCCTGTCTCTTCATGGTCTCGTTCTGCTCCTTGATGGCGTCGAAGCTGGACCTGAGCCTCCGGTTCTCCTTGCTCCTGTCACGGACCGTCGCCTGCAGTTGACTCACTTCCTGCTGATGTTTCTGGTGACACATGCGCACGCACACACGCACACACACACACACACACACACACACACACACACGCAGGCACACACACACACACGCAGGCACACACACACACACACACACACACACACACACACACGCGCAGGCACACACACACACACACACACACACACACACACACACACACACACACACACACACACACACACACACACACACACACACACACACACACACACACACACACACACACACACACACACAGAGTAAATACGCTTTAACATCAGCAGGTGTGCACAGCAGCAGCAGTATGTGTGATGATCATTATCTATTATCTTTTACCACAAGGTGTCATAGTGTCTGTAGTGTCAGTGTCTGTAGTGAAATCCATATAAGGGCACACAGAGACAGGAAGTCAGGTCGGACAGAGTAGATTTGTCTACCTGTGTGATTGACTAAAGAAGGAGTTAAAGTTAAAGTACTTGGTCATCATTGAATCAACAAACAGAACAGGGTACCAGGAGTAAAAACTCAACTATAAAGCAAAGAAGCAATTTGCGCCAATCAACATGGATACAGTATATTGGATAAACCAGAGCGTTTGAACTAAGCTGACTGGGAAATGTCGACAGCAACTGGCGTGCCTTTAACCCATTCTGGGCGAGAATTATGATTATGTTATGCTTTAGCTATTGAAAAATAGCAGATCTACAAGCTCATAGCTGGCGCGCTATGAGCTTGTAGGTCTTCTATTTTTGAAAAATCGAAGAACCACTGACATAGAAACATAGCTTTTTCAGAAAACTGTCAGGATGTAGAAGACATTTTTAGAATCTGATCTCAGGTCAGAATGGGTCAAACAGCAATTCCAGCTGTATATCGCACAAGCTGCCATTGTAATGCTACAGGCCCACAAGCTATTGAGATGAGATGCTGTGCCTCCCTAAATCCGGGCACATCCTTAGATCCTCGGATAAGGCTCTCCTGGATGTCCCTCGAACAAACCTAGTTACCCTCGGGCACCCAGCCTGTGGAGCGCACTGCCAGTGCACATACGGGTAGCACCATCCGTCCCCCTGTTTAAGTCACGTTTGAAAACCCACCTTTACACAGATTGTTTTTTAACTGTTTTATAGCCATTTGTATATGTTATTTTTATTTTGTTACCGTTTGTTGTTTCTTGCTGTTTTTAATCTTACACTTTGGAACTATGTTTTGAAAAGCGATATACAAATAAAGTTCATATCATATCATTGAAGTGTACAATACGTTTGTCTATGACGAGCCGGATGACAAAAATAACTTGGATAAAGTGCTCGAGAAGTTTGACAAACATTGCTCTCCAAAGAAGAACGAGACAACGAGAGATGTGTGTTTCGATCTCGAGTGCAGCAACAGTGTGAGCCTTTTGACAGTTTCCTCACTGATCTGAACTTTCTGAAGCTAAAAGCTCAGACATGCAACTTTGGTACTCTGAGATACTCTGAGGGACTCCGTGATACGGGACCAAATAGTTTGGTACTCTGAGGGACTCTGTGATACTCTGAGGGACTACGTGATACGGGACCAAATAGTTTAACAAAAAAAAACCTGTGAAAGTTTGGGCCTAGTGAAAATAGTGTCAATCGCATCAATACAGCTGTAAATGCTGTGGGGTGCCCTGACAGCCAGTGGGGAGGAGGCAGAGCGCAGCCAAGAAGAACACGCCCGCTCGGCCTCGTCATTGAACAGAAGTACTACCCCGCCTACCTGTTAGTTCCAAGGCCAAGCGTATACGCACCTGCGACACGCTACCAGGGAAGGATAAAAAGGAAGGACTGACTGCCCCTGCTCTCCTTCCCCACTGACTTCTGAGAGGGACAGTTGGGGCATGCTCAGCGGTAAGAGACATCTCACCCATTCTCTCACCCCAGGCATATATAAATGTTAATGAGAGCTTCATGTTAAAGCCCACATTTCTCCTCCTTAAAGGTAACCCGCCACCCCGAACGAATCTATAACGAGAGAGTTCCACTACCCCAGGGAAGTCTTGACGGGGAACGAAGTACCGGTCCACCCTGGGGATCCAGAGTGTGATTATCAGCTCACTTAGCGCAGTTAGGGGAAAGGAACCTAACTACCCCGTCTATTCCTGCCTGAATAACAGACGCCAGGAGAGAGAAAGATTTCAGTTATTATAAAAGACATTTTGAGTTTGCATTTAATTCCGCGCTGTTGAAAAGCGAGTCTGTAACAATAAACCGAGGCCGAGGTGGCCAACTCTGATCCTGCCTTGTGTGTCGGTGTCCGCTCAGGGCTCACAATGCACTAAGTGACTCTGTGGACTCCGTTGTAAAGAACTATGCCGAAGTCTTCAGGGGTTTTGGTTCATTGACGTTCACATACAAAATACAGCTGAAAGAAAATGCACAGCCTGTTGTGCATGCCGCACGGAGAGTTCCAGCTCCACTCAAAGAAAGAGCTGGACAGGATGACAACATTGGGAGTAATTCAAAAGATTGAGGAACCAACAGATTGGGTCAACTCCACGGTGTGTGTAAAGAAGAAAAATGGAGACCTGAGATTATGCATGGATCCAAAACATCTCAATGAGAAGATTAAGCGGGAATTCTAAAACGTGAGGAGATGGCAGGGCGCCAAAACTAACTTGACATGTCACAAGGTTTCTGGCAGCTGAAATTAGATGAGGACAGCACCAAATACTGTACCTTTAATACGCCTTTCGGGAGATATTGTTTCCTAAGACTCCCATTTGGAAAAATCTCAGCTTCTGAAATCTTCCACAGAGCAGTGGAACACATCATTGAGGGACTAGAAGATGTGTGAGATGTTATGTTGATGACATCGTCTGCTGGGGGTCCACAATCAAGGAACATAACACGTATGGGCTAAAGCTCAACCAAAATAAGTGTCAGTTTGTTCAAGAAATTGTCTTCCTGGGAGACAAGCTCTCTGCACAAGGTGTTGAGCCTGATCAAGAAAAAATAAATGCCATACAGAGCATGCCAAAGCCCACAGACAAGTCAGGTGTGTTACGCATAATGGGCATGCTAAATTTCATTGGCAAATTCATTCCCAAATTATCAGTCAAAACATCCTGCATTCGTGAGCTGCTGCATAAGGAAAATCTGTTTAAATGGACAGCCAGACATGAGAGTGAGTGGGAGAATCTCAAAAAGACACTGACCACTGCACCTGTATTGACTTTCTTTGACCCAAACAAGAGGATCAAGGTGTCAACAGATGCATCAAAAAATGGAATCGGTGGAGTTCTTACTGTTCTACTACAGACTGAAGGTGAGCATTGGAAACCAGTGGCCTATGTATCCAGAACCATGACAGAGACTGAATGCAGATATGCTCAAATACAAAAAGAGTGCTTGGGCTTGGTGTTTGGTCTAGAGAAGTTTCACAGCTAAATATATGGGTTACCCTCCTTCACTGTGGAGACAGATCATCGTACATTAGTAGCGATTATCAAAAAGAACTTAAATGACATTCAAGGTCTCATGATGAAGTTGCAGAGATATGATTTTGAGCTGGTATATATACACACCAGGAAAGCACCCGATACTTGCCGACGCGCTCTCACGAGCACCCACAAGGAGGTGTGAGAGTACAACAGATGTTCAATGCCATGTGAACATGGTTTCTGCTGCACTTCCTGTGTCAGACAAGAAGTCCATGGAGATAGCTGTTGAAACAGCGACAGACACAGAGCTGCAGCGTGTCATGGAGAACATGCAGAATGGAACGGATGTGAACCAAAGAGCCTATGGTGCTAGCGGATGTGAACCAAAGAGCCTATGGTGCTAGCGGATGTGAACCAAAGAGCCTATGGTGCTAGCGGATGTGAACCAAAGAGCCTATGGTGCTAGCGGATGTGAACCAAAGAGCCTATGGTGCTAGCGGATGTGAACCAAAGAGCCTATGGTGCTAGCGGATGTGAACCAAAGAGCCTATGGTGCTAGCGGATGTGACCAAACCAAAGAGCCTATGGTGCTAGCGGATGTGACCAAACCAAAGAGCCTATGGTGCTAGCGGATGTGACCAAACCAAAGAGCCTATGGTGCTAGCGGATGTGACCAAACCAAAGAGCCTATGGTGCTAGCGCATGTGCCAGCAACAACACCATGGCAGAAAGTAGGAATGGACTCGTTTCATCTGAAGTACTACTACTACTACATACTTCCCTGAAATGGCATTACTCTCAAACACATCATCAAGCTGTGTCATATAACACATGTAAAATCCATCTTTTCCAGACAAGGGATACCTAATGTGGCCCAGAGTGACAACGGACCTTGTTTCAATAGCAAGGAGTGGCAGAGATGTGCAGAACAGTATGACTTTAAGCACGTGACATCTAGTCCTCTGTATGCACAGTCACATGGGAAAGCTGAAAAGGGAGTCCACATTTTAAAGCAACTGCTGAAGAAAGCTGCTGACAGTGACTCAGACCCTTACCTAGCTTTACTCACCTACAGAGCAACACACCTTGAATGTGGCCTGTCACCTGCTGAGCTGCTGAACAACACAACGCTGCTGCCTGTCACCTGCTGAGCTGCTGAACAACAGAACGTTGCTGCCTGTCACCTGCTGAGCTGCTGAACAACAGAACGCTGCTGCCTGTCACCTGCTGAGCTGCTGAACAACAGAAAGCTGCATACTACACTGCCATGCATGTGAAAGCCAAATAAACATCTGGAACTGAAACTGGAGCAGAAGCTACTACAACAAAAGATAAAGCAGAAGTCATTCTATGACAAAGCAGCAAAACAGCTTCCACTTAGGATTGAAGAGCCAGCTGGTGGATGGAAAACAAAAGCCACAGTTCTTCAAGAAGTAGCCTCCACGATCGTTCACTGTGAGGACAGAGGAAGGACAGATCTTCAGTCTTCTTAAAACACCAGAGACTGTTGAGGAGCTCAGTGAAGCACCGAGTGAGTCCATCTCTCCACCTATCACAGATACACAACCCACACCATATACTCATGTTCTTAGGAGATCCACAAGAGAAAGCAAAAAGCCTGACAGACTGAGCTTGTGAAACAGACAGAAAAACATTGTTAAATTGTTACATTGTAAAAGGTTTATTGCAGGAATGGAAAGTCAAATTATCGTTTATGCTGACTACCTAAGTGTATTAATTTTATTCTGATTATTGTTGCCTTGTGATGTGCTTCGAGAGAAATAGCATTATTGGTTATTTCACAGAAAGGGGGATGTGATGATCATGATCATGATCTATTATCTTTAACCACAAGGTGTCAGTGTAGTGTAGTGTGTCCATATAAGGGCACACAGAGACAGGAAGTCAGATCATTTGTACACCTGTTTGACTGAATAAAGAAGCGTTGGAGTTAAAGTACTTGGTCATCATTGAATCAACAAACAGAACAGTACAGTATGTGTGCCGGCACGGAGCTGAATGGGCTTTTTGCACACACCTTCATCAGTGTTGACCATACTGGTCAGACAGAGTCAGTGTTAATGATACTAATGAAGGCTCTGTTCCATTCTGGTCAAACAGAGTAAAGCAAAGCAAAGTTCTTTGTTTACCCAGGGTGAATGTACTAAGCTCGAGATGCTTGTTTACAGCCAGACCCTGCTCATAGAACATTTCATGGTAGGGGTTCAATGCCTTGCTCAAGGGCACTTCAGCGGTGGTGCCGGTCCGGGGATTCGAACTGGCGACCTTCCGATAACAAGACCGCTCCGCAAACCGTTCGGCCACCGCTGCCCAGTCAGTGTTAATGATACTAATGAAGGCTCTGTTCCATTCTGGTCAAACAGAGTCAGTGTTAATGATACTAATGAAGGCTCTGTTCCATTCTGGTCAAACAGAGTCAGTGTTAATGATACTAACGAAGGCTCTGTTCCATTCTGGTCAAACAGAGTCAGTGTTAATGATACTAATGAAGGCTCTGTTCCATTCTGGACAAACAGAGTCAGTGTTAATGATACTAATGAAGGCTCTGTTCCATTCTGGTCAAACAGAGTCAGTGTTAATGATGCTAATGAAGGCTCTGTTCCATTCTGGTCAAACAGAGTCAGTGTTAATGATACTAATGAAGGCTCTGTTCCATTCTGGTCAAACAGAGTCAGTGTTAATGATGCTAATGAAGGCTCTGTTCCATTCTGGTCAAACAGAGTCAGTGTTAATGATGCTAATGAAGGCTCTGTTCCATTCTGGTCAAACAGAGTCAGTGTTAATGATACTAATGAAGGCTCTGTTCCATTCTGGTCAAACAGAGTCAGTGTTAATGATGCTAATGAAGGCTCTGTTCCATTCTGGTCAAACAGAGTCAGTGTTAATGATGCTAATGAAGGCTCTGTTCCATTCTGGTCAAACAGAGTCAGTGTTAATGATACTAATGAAGGCTCTGTTCCATTCTGGTCAAACAGAGTCAGTGTTAATGATACTAATGAAGGCTCTGTTCCATTCTGGTCAAACAGAGTCAGTGTTAATGATACTAATGAAGGCTCTGTTCCATTCTGGTCAAACAGAGTCAGTGTTAATGATACTAATGAAGGCTTTGTTCCATTCTGGTCAAACAGAGTCAGTGTTAATGATACTAATGAAGGCTCTGTTCCATTCTGGTCAAACAGAGTCAGTGTTAATGATACTAATGAAGGCTCTGTTCCATTCTGGTCAAACAGAGTCAGTGTTAATGATACTAATGAAGGCTCTGTTCCATTCTGGTCAAACAGAGTCAGTGTTAATGATACTAATGAAGGCTCTGTTCCATTCTGGTCAAACAGAGTCAGTGTTAATGATACTAATGAAGGCTCTGTTCCATTCTGGACAACCAGAGTCAGGGTGCTGCTGTTGTGCATGTTGGCTCCAACTCTGCTACACCATGGGGCCAGTGAGGCTCTCCAACGTTGAAGCACTGGGCCCTAGTGGAAAGAGGAGGGACTGCAGGCGGACCCGTGGAAGTATGATTGGGAAACCCCGTGCAGCTGGGCTTTAACGTTGAGCGCATTTGCACTTCCGCATTTTGGGCACCAAATTTTGGTGCCCAAATCGAAAAAAAGGCGGAAGTAGAAGGTCCTTCCGGGTGCTTCAAAACGCCATGAATAGCGGTGGGGGGCGGAGCTTCGCGCCAGATCAGTCTCTATCCTTCTTTATACTCTATGTGCTACACCAGTGGGTCTCAAGTGTCCTTGAGTGGGTTCCAAATGGCCCTATACGAGTCTGTAACTCTGAGTGTACAAATGGAACCTTTCGGGTCCATGTATGGTTCCATTTGGACACGCTCAGAATTATAGGGGGTTAACAGAGGCTTAATTAGTATCGTCGGTAACACCTGTGAAGGAAGGGGCCCGGGAGTAGGAGTTATATTCTGTGTGCATAGAGCCTATTGATTGGTCCACCTGCTGCAGGGTGTGCACCGTCTCCTCCAGTCCGCTCAACCTCCCCAAGGTCTCCTCCTCACCTGCTGCAGGGTGTACACCGTCTCCTCCAGGCCTCTCAACCTCCCCAGGGTCTCCTCACCTGCTGCAGGGTGTACACCGTCTCCTCCAGGCCTCTCAACCTCCCCAGGGTCTCCTCACCTGCTGCAGGGTGTGCACCGTCTCAACCTCCCCAGGGTCTCCTCCTCACCTGCTGCAGGGTGTGCACCGTCTCCTCCAGTCCACTCAACCTCCCCAGGGTCTCCTCCTCCTGCTGCCGTATCCTCCTCTCTCTCCCCTCCAGCTCCTGCTCCCACTGCTGCTGGCTTACACGCTCCGCCTAAACGCACACACGCAAGCACACACACGCACACACACACACACACATTTTAACAATTTATTTATGTCCACACAGAGGAAGTTGCATACAAGGACATAAATAGTTCAGGTGCAGCAAAGTTACATCCACAAAATCAAGGCATGTGTCGTCAGTCACGATACAACAAGCATATCGTGTCACTGAGCATTCCAATCCATGGGCACAAGTAGTGTAGGGTGTAGGCCTCCCAAGTTCCAAACCCCCTCCAACAACCAGTCCGTGGGTGTGTCCCAGGCTGGACCACCAAAGGTCCAGTCTCCCAGTCCACTCCTGCATCGCCACCCGGTGTCATATCGTTCTCCACAGCGTGGCTGATCCCATGGGCCCAAAGTCCACCCACTGTTGTTCCGACAGCGGACGGACGCACGGTCTGACGCCTCTCTTCCCGGTATCTGCTCATGGGAAGGGCCAGCAGGTCAGCACCGGCATACTGTATACGGCATACTATATACTCCATCGGTGAGCAGTGCCTTGTATAGTACTGTATGTAAGCTTGCGAACTTGAAGCACACACAGTGTCCACAGAGGTTGTGATGGTGTTGAACCACACAGTGTCCACAGAGGTTGCAAATACACCTTAAATCTGGACCCACTACATTAACGGAGGTAGTTACAACTAGGGATGTCGGTAACGGTTCATTTGCCAGCCGGGTAGCCGATGGCATTATCCGGTTAATTAACGGTTGTTGATTTTTGTTTTTTAAGCGAGTGACAGCGAGATGAGATGTGACATTGCGGGGGCAGAAAACAGCGCCCGAGCGCTGCTGTTTATGCAGCCTGGAGTGTGACAAGCTGGCCGGCGCAAATAACAGCAATTTTAGGCATGCCGCATGTGTGCAACATGACAACTGTTTTAAAGTATTGTACAGTGACAACTACAGTCTCTGTAATGTTTATGTTGTACTATTACTAAAAACGATCTAAAATAAAAGGCATTTAAGATCAGAACACGCATTTATTATTATGCAAATTAACCGTAAAGCTGATAAGCATACTCGGATATTTCTTAACGGTCGGCTAACCGGCTAGCCGGTTAACCCCCGACATCCCTAGTTACAACGGAGCAGTTTAACGTCATGCTCAGGACACATACACACAAATCTAAACCACTTAAGCCCTATTTTATACTTAGTTGTATACTATACAGGTATATACTTTTATACTTTGTATACTGTCATACTGGCTAATCAGAATGCCTGTTGTGACAAATGTATCATATTTGGCGGACATATTGAGACGTGTGAGGACACGATTTGGCGGACATTTGACCTAATTTCTCCTTTCATTGTCAATTGGCAAATAGAGACATGTGGGGTCAAAAGCTGTATATAAATCACACCCATGTGAAGTGAGGGGCGCTCTTATCATCATACATCATCCCATTCCGGCCAATCACAATTTGCGTCCTCACCTTCGTCATCAGAAACACTCACAATTGTCCTTTCATCGTCAACGGGATTTAATGTAATGTTTGTGTTAGGACAAGATTTGGGTTACACACACCAAAAGCTGGACACAGGAGGGGCTAGTGTGCCCCTAAAAAAAATCACACTCATGTGAAGTGAGGGGCGCATTGCAGTGATGTAAATAGGTTTTCAATGTAATGGGTCCCGGGATGCACAGGTGGTCATTCAAATGAGTCCCAAAAAATTCTTATGAGTCCCAAAAAAAATCACACCTGTGTGAAGTGAGTGGTGCAACTCCGTGAGGGGGTTCGCGCGGGGGGGGGGGGGGGGGAGTTCCAGACCCCCAGGAATGCGCCCAGGGGGCCGGGCCGGTTCCGGCGTGCCGTGCCGCGTCCGAAACGGTTGAGAAATGACAGAGTTACCGTGTGGCGGTCCCTCTACTGTACCCTCTACTGTACTGTACTGTCACGGTAATGTATTGGCACCCCCCGAAAGCATCATATATACAGTTAATATACAGTTAATACGTTAGGTTGCGCACAGATGGTGAAAAACAACCATGCTATTTGTGTGCTCATACCCAGACACACACATAGCTCCGTAAGGGAGTGGTTGCACCACTCAAAAATAATAATAAAACATTTTTTATAAAAGAATATATATAAAAATATCAAATAGGCCTATACAGTATTATATTTTTATGTAGGCTAGTAGTATTAGCAAGCACAACTCAGTAAGAAATACTAATAGTGGGCAACAGTGGATTTAACATAGCTTAATATACTGTGGCGTCTCCGGCGACAACCACCGGCATACACAGTCACACGTCGCCATGGCAACCAGTAGCGCGCCACTCAGACAGGCGCGCCAGAGAGTACAGAGAGTACAGAGAGCCGCTCTAGGCATCGTAGCAGAACACGCCTACCTGCCCAACCTCCTACTCGGCCAGCTGACACTAATGCCTACTCTTCAGGTAACCACCCGCACCTGCGCGTCTGAACCAATATATAACCGCCTGCCGGCTCGCGGGTCAGAGCAGGTTGGTTCACCACGCAGAGCGGCTAGACAGACAGCGCGCTCGTAGCAAAAGCCTTTGGTGGTAAGTGCACGGATCTATTCCTCCCCGCCACCATCCACCACACATGTCTGGATGGCTATCCGAATACTCATACTCTGTCCGTTCACAGGCTTTATGGAGCAGCAGCAATAACAGCAGCAACGCGAGCAGCAGCAGCAGCAGTGACGACAGCGGGCCGGACGCCGAGGCGGAGGAGGAGAGTGACTAGAGGACCCCCCATTCCTCCCGGCCTCCTACCTGCCACTCAGGTTGTACGCCCTCCCCTCTCTCTATTCTGGCATTAGAAGAGTGTCGAAGATCACCATAGCAACCGAGCCTGGCCAGCTTTTGTTCGAGTGTCGCTAAACGGGCACCGCCCCCCTTTGTTAATCTGATGCGCTCTGAAAGAAGAGAGCGCACCTTTTGAAGAGACTTTAGAGAAGCCCGGTTTATTTGTTTGATTTGGCTGAAGAGCGAGAGGAGAGAACGGTGGGCCAGACCCCGCTATTGACCTGTCTGTTGGCGAGAGAGCGCCACCCGGCGGCTCGCTGCCGCTATTGCCGCCCACAGAGAGAGAGAGAGAGAGAGAAAGAGGAAGAGGACAAGAAGAGGGTTTATTTGCTAAATCTGGTAGATCGCCTCGGGCGGACCCGAGGCCCCAGTACTATTATTTGTGACTTGTACACAGTGTATAACAGTGCCTTCTCACCCCTGCAGCCTGGGCGGACACCGGGAGCCCGAGGACAAAGGGCCTCGCCCCACCACCTGTCCACGGAACTGTCTCTCAGACTGCCTGAGAATCACTTGTACAAAATAAAAACCGTGGCCATAAAAGGCCCAGACTCTGGTTGACCATTGCCCCGTGTCCTGTTTATCTCAGAATCATCACAAGTGGTGGAGAAGTGTGGGTATTTCCCGACCCAAATCATCGCCGACAATGGAGCATGGAAACGCCATTGCCGCTCTACTCAGGAGCCAGGCAAAACTCCAAAATGCGGTCAGGGACCTGGCACGCACCTTTGAACGTGAAGGCGAACAGCGCCGACCACGAGGGGGCACGCTCACCAAGATGGGCCCCGAGGACGACGTGGAGGCATACCTGGAGGTGTTCGAACGCACCGCCGCCAGGGAGCACTGGCCAGCAGAAGAGTGGGCCAACATCCTGGCCCCGTACCTGTCAGGAGAGCCCCAGCGGGCCTATACCGACTTACCCGCTAGAGAGGCCCAAGACTACGTCCGGTTAAAGGCGGCCATTTTGTCAAGCCTGGGATACAGTCTCCCAGCCAGAGCCCACCGGTACCATCTCTGGTCGTTTACGCCCTCCGAAGCCCCCAGGCCCCAGATCGCAAGTTTAATGAGGTTGGCACAGAACTGGTTAACCACGGGAGAGGATATGCCATGGTTAGAGAGGATAGTGGTCGACCGAGCCATCCGTGCACTGCCACCCAAGGCCAAAGAATATGCTGCAGGCATTAGCCCCACCTCCGCCGACGCTCTGGTGGCCCTGCTGGAGAACCACCAGGTGAGCAACGATATGGCGAAGCAAACGCGTGGCGAACCAACCCAGAAGCCCGATGATCGACAGGGACGAGAGAAGCGGCGGCAGACGCCGACGCCTTCGCGCAACCGCCCCCCCCCCCCCTAGTCAACAGACCGAGCGAACACAGAAGCCCAGGAGATGCTACGTGTGTGGTCAAGGAGACCACCTCTCCTGGTCCTGCCCGGACCGGGCACCCGACCCGGACGCCTCCATGGCGTCAGCAGCCAGTTATGACCCCGGCCGCCCCTGCCTCCACACGGGGGGCAGTCTGAGACGCGCCACCATCCCGGTGCGCGTGGATGGAGAAGACACCCATGCGTTGATCGACTCCGGCAGTGTGGTGACGCTGGTAAGGGAAGGTCTCGCCACCGGCACCGGGCCCCCGACCCTTCCAGTCGCCTGCGTACACGGGGACGTTCGACAGTACCCAGTAGTGCAGCTCATGGTGCAGACTCCACGAGGCGATGCCCAAGTCACGGCGGGCGTGGTCCCTGACCTCCCGGTGCCCCTCCTGATTGGCACCGACTGCTCACTGTTCCGCAAGTACTGGCGGGCTGGACCCCCCCTCAGGGGACGACGCCGCCGGGGCCGACGAAGGACCGGCCCCCGCCTGGCCTGCCCGGCCCTCAGGGGGGTCCCGACCGAGGGCCCGTCCGACGAGAGCTCCACGGACCCCGACCGACCCGGGCCCAGCGCCACGCCGCCCGCCACCGTCGAGGCCCCGGACGCAGAAGCAAGCGATGACCCGTTCACTCATTTCCCCCAGCTCGACACGCCCCCGGCTCATCTTGGCGGGAAATTCGCCAGCGCCCAGTGGGCCGACCCAAACCTTGGCTCCGCCCGGAACAACGTGGCGGCCATCGATGGCGTCCTGAACCCTGGGGTGAGTGAGAACTCTTTACCACGTTTTGTAGTAAAGCGCGGCCTGTTATATCGTTGTTATAAGGACAAGGTGGGAGAGCTTGTAGAGCAGCTGCTAGTACCACAAGAATATGTGTTGCGTGTCATGTATCTGGCCCATTCACACCAGTTAGGAGCGCATCTGGGGGTCCAGAAGACCTATGACAGAATTGTCACCCGTTTCTACTGGCCGGGCGTGAAAAAAAATGTTGAGCAATTTTGCAGATCGTGCCCGGAGTGTCAGCTGGTGGCCCCCGCGCCGTAGCCCACGCCCCCCTCATACCGTTGCCCATAATCAGCGTGCCGTTCTCACGCATTGCAATGGATGTAATTGGACCATTGCCCAAGTCGGCCCGGGGCCACAAATATATACTGGTCATAGTAGACTACGCTACACGCTACCCGGAGGCCATTCCTCTGCGCACCGCCACGGCCAAAACGGTGTCCCACGAACTCATGCTATTGTTTAGCAGGGTGGGGGTCGTGGACGAGATCCTGACAGATCAGGGTACCTGTTTCATGTCCAGACTCATGACGGCGCTCTATCGCTGGCTAAAAATAAAACGGATCCGAACCTCCGTCTACCACCCCCAGTCCGACGGGCTGGTGGAGCGTTTTAATCAAACGTTAAAAAAAATGCTGAAGAAAGTAGCCGAGGAGGACGGCAAAGACTGGGACCGCCTCATCCCGTACGTGCTGTGCGCGATCCGTGAGGTCCCGCAGGCCTCCACAGGGTTCTCTCCATTCGAACTCCTGTATGGGAGGAGACCCCGCGGCCTGTTGGACCTCGCCAAAGAGGCCTGGGAGAGCCAACCGTCCCCGTTACGCAGCGTAATAGAGCACGTCGCCACCCTTCAGGAGCGCGCAAAGCGCATCTGGCCACTGGTGCGTGAGCACATGGAGAAAGCGCAGAAAGACCAAGCGCGCGTGTACAATAGAGGCGCGCTCATACGAGAGTTCCACCCGGGAGAGCAAGTGTTAGTTCTCATACCCACGACCGAGTGTAAGTTCCTCGCTCGTTGGAAGGGACCATATGAGGTGATAGAGAGAATCGGCCCGGTGAACTATCGCGTCAGTCAACCGGGACGAAGAAAAGAGACGCAGGTATACCACATAAATGTGTTAAAAAAATGGCATGTGCCCGACGCGGCACCAATATTACCGGCATTGCTAACTGTCATTTCCCCACAGACCCCGCCAGTGGCCATAGGCGAAGACCTGGCCCCCCCGCAGGTTCAGGACGTCCGGGAAATGCTGAATAGGAACACAGACGTGTTCTCTGAACTGCCAGGCCAGACCAGCGTCGTACAACATGACATCGACACGCTGCCGGGGAAAATAGTGCGCCTCCGCCCCTATAGAATCCCCGAGGCCAGGAGAGCAGCGGTTCGCGAGGAGGTAAAGAAAATGCTGCAATTAGGAGTCATAGAAGAATCTTACAGCCCCTGGTCCAGCCCCATTGTGCTCGTCCCAAAACCAGACGGAAGCTTGAGATTTTGTAATGATTTCCGCAAGCTAAACGAGATCTCGGCGTTTGACGCGTATCCCATGGCACGAATCGACGAACTCGTGGAGCGGCTAGGTCCCGCGCGGTTCGTGAGCACACTGGACCTAACAAAGGGCTATTGGCAAGTGAGATTGACGGCCCGAGCCCGGCCCAAGACCGCGTTCACGACCCCCGACGGGTTATTCCAATATAAAGTGATGCCGTTCGGAGTCCACGGCGCGCCGGCCACTTTCCAACGCCTGATGGACAAAGTCCTCCGTCCGCACCGAGAATACGCGGCTGCGTACATCGATGACGTAATAATCCACTCCTCGACCTGGGCCCAACACCTAGAGCGAGTAGAAGCGGTACTGGCCGCATTACGCACCGCCGGGCTCACCGCCAACCCGACGAAGTGTCGCATCGGGTGGACTGAAACGGATTATTTAGGTTATACAATAGGCCGCGGCTGTATCCGCCCTCAACAAAAAAAAGTAGAAAGAATACAAGCTTGGCCTCGGCCCGTGACAAAGAAACAAGTTAAATCATTCCTCGGTCTGGTATCATACTACCAGAAGTTCGTCAAAGATTTTGCCACGCTGGCGGCCCCACTCCACGATCTGACGAAAAAAAACCTGCCGCACCATGTCAGCTGGTCCGACAGCGCCGAGGCCGCCTTCCAGGCGTTGAAGTTGGCACTCTGCAACGAACCGGTTCTGATCACCCCGAGCTTTGAGAAACCATTTGTTCTGCACACTGACGCGTCCGGCACGGGCATTGGTGCCGTGCTCGCGCAGATGATCGACGGGGACGAGCATCCGATCACCTACGTTAGCCGCAAGTTATTAAAACACGAGAGAAACTATTCGACCGTGGAAAAGGAGTGCCTCGCCGTAAAGTGGGCGATCCACCACTTACGGTATTATTTATGGGGTAGGAAATTCACGCTGTTTACAGACCACGCGCCACTCAAGTGGATGTCAACAAACAAGGATAGGAATGACAGGGTGACGCGCTGGTTTGTGGAACTGCAGAACTATAATTTCCAAGTAGAACACCGCCCGGGCAAGGAGTTGAAACACGCAGACGCGTTGTCGAGGATGTACGATAGTGGAGCAGATTACTGAAACGATCGTTCACTTGATGGTACAAGCACCAAATTTGGCACACAAGTGCTTCAGAACCTACTCTCTCAGAAAAGTACGTTGTCCACTTGAAAAAACTAAATGGCCACCAGTTTTCAAGATGGCCGCCTTTCTAAATGGTTTTAAACAGTGTTTGAACTATAGTTTGATTGAATAATCCTATTGTGATGGCCTATACATGGAAATGTATGTTTCTGAGTATGAGAAATCCAATTCTGCATTTAGCAAATCAAAATTATTGAATATTATGATGATACAATGGGAATTAAACAAAAAGCTGGGGCAGATTAAGTCAATATTCCATAAGAATCTTTCACTTGGTGGTACAAGCACCACATTTGGCACACATGATGTCCAGGATGTACTTTCTATGAAAAGCACGTTATCCAGCTGAAAATCCAAGATGGCTGCCAGTTTTCAAGATGGCCGCCTCGTCAAATGCAAAAAAACAAAACAACAAAAAGGTTTTCGAAGTAAAATTGTGTTAATGATCCAAACATCAACATGAATGTATTCTGATTGTAAGAACTCAATGGTGTTGGAATTTAATTCCAATATGGCCGCCAGTTTGCAAGATGCAGCTATTACGTGAAATTAGTGTTTTCGGAAGCTGTCTGATCATAGATATTGTTGAAGGGCAACATCATTCATTGATCATGCATTGAAATGCTGTGGTCAAGCTCTATTGGTTTGTATTTTATAGGAGTGATGTCAAAGTACAACCAGGAACACACTGGTGACATCACTGCTGTTAGACTCAGCATGGGGTTCAGTGCTGTAGTTGTGGTTTACTAACTGTTGTAGTGTACTCACTGTAGTTTGTTGTATTCTTTAGTGTCCTAATGCTAATTAGCCCCTGTATATATCTCCACTAGAAGTTTAGTTAGTTGTAGTATTGTAGTTAGATAGCCGCACCTGAATTGACAAGATGTGCCACCGTGGGAGAGCTGAGACAAGGGTAACGGAACTTCAGTTACCTGGATGGTGTACAGATCGCACAGGACTTAAATGGAACTGGATGAACGGTCGTGCTAGGTGTAGGGCACCAGATGCTTGAACCTAGATCAAGGTTCAAGGTTGGACTTTATTGTTACATCTTGTGTACAGGACAGGTACATAAGAGTAAAACTTATTTTAGTTTGGCTTCCTTACAGACAATGCAGCGGCATAGATGGCAAACAACAAAAAACACAGCAAGCACAGCAAACAAAGGGATAGAATAAAGAGTGCTAGAAAAATAGTAACATATATATGTGCATGTTTTCCCTGTAGTAGCAAAGTTAGGTAAACTTTCGCCCCGGTTCTTATCAGTTCGTTCATGTATCTGATTGTTTGGGGAAAGAAGCTTATTTGCAGTCTATTTCCAGTGGCTTTGAGACTGAAAACGTTTTCCATGTGGCAGCATCCGCAAGCATCTCTGCGGTTGGGATGGCTTGGGTCCCTCATAAGTCCACGAGCTTTGCTGACACAACGATCGTCATACAGGGCTTCGATGGGGGGAGATCACATCCACTGCACTCTTCGAATTTTTGCATGTCCGTCACCAGGATCATTCTGAATTTCAGCTGCTCTCTTAGTGGAAAACTGGAGTTTCCGTTGCTAAACATTTGGCCGACAATTTTGGTACTTTTTGGTACTAACTAACTTTGTACTGTTTTGCTTCAATGTATCTTCACTGCCACCTCCATCATCCAATCTGGATGAGTCTAACATGATGGGCACGACCGTTATCACTGTATCGGATAGGCGAAATCAACCGTTATCAGCACCTTGGAATACGGCCAATATGGCCATACTGGCATACTCACCCTTGGCTGAACGTTTCATTTCCAACTCTATTGTCAGCGCATGGAAACTAGGGGCTACTATACTATCCTCTGCCTATCGGGACGTAACTCAGGCGGTGCCGGGTCTGGTGGCCGTCGCAACGCTCGGCACGTTGTCTCGCGTGGCTCAAGGCCACCAGACACAGCGCACCTCCGTCATTGACATCAGTGACACAAAAATACCATTATCACCCGTCACAATAGGTGATAATGACATACTGAAACAGTGAGTATGCCAGTATGGCCATATTGGCGGTATAAAGGTGCTGATAACGGAGGATTTCGCCTATCCAATACAGAGATAACGGTCGAATGGGGTGGAAATACGGGGAGACTTCAACTCCTCTTTCGTATCTGTTTGACACACTTCCTCCAATCAGTTTTAGTAGCGGAACATCTTGTGTTATACGGTTAAAGGCTGAGGGCTATATCCTTGTACCACCCAACCGTACAAAACATCAAAGCACATTGAAATATGGGATGCATCTAGGTTCAAGCATCTGGTGCCCTACACCTAGCCCGACCATTCATCCAGTGCAAGTCCTCTGCGATCTGTACACCATCCAGGTAACTGAATCCCTGTTACCCTTGTCTCAGCTCTCCCATGCTGACACATCCTGTCAATTCAGGTGCGGCTATCAACTACAATCCTACAACTAACTAAACTTCTAGTTGAGATATACACAGGGGCTTATTAGATAGCATTTAGGACACTAAAGTATACTACAAACTACAGTGAGTAGCTACACCACTACAACAGTTAGTAAACCACAACTACAGCTAGTACGCTACAAGCATACACTGAACCCCATGCTGAGTCTCACAGCAGTGATGTCACCAGTGTGTCCTGGTTGTGCTTTGACATAACTCTTATATACAAAATTACAAACCAATAGAGCTTGATCACAGCATTTCAATGAATGATGTTGCCCTTCAACAATATCGGTGATCAGACAGCTTCCAAAAACGCTAATTTTGAGTTGCGTAATAGACGCCATCTTGAAAACTGGCGGCCATATTGGAATTAAATAATTGACACCATTGAGTTCTTCCAGTCAGAATACATTCATTTTGATGTTTGGATCAATGTGTGGATCACACATTTCTGTTCATTAAAGTTATACGTATTTATTTGACGAGGTGGCCATCTTGAAAACTGGTGGCCATCTTGGATTTTCAGCTGGATAACGTACTTTTCTTAGAAAGTACATCCTGGACATCATTTGTGCCAAATGTGGTGCTTGTACCACCAAGTGAAGGATTATTATGGAATATGGACTTAATATGCCCCATTATATCGTTGAATTCCCATTGTATCATCATAATATTAAATAGTTTTGATGTTCTAAATGCAGAATTGGATTTATCATACTCAGAAACATATATTTCGATGTATAGGCCATCAAAATAGGATTGTATAGCTCAATATAGCTCAAACACGGTTTAAAACGACCTCGAATGGCGGCCATCTTGAAAAATGGTGTCCATTTTGTTTTTTTCAAGTGGACAACGTACTTTTCTGAGAGAGTAGGTTCCGAAGCACTTGTGTGCCAATTTTGGTGCTTGTACCATCAAGTGAACGATTCTTATGATATATTGACTTAATCTGCTCCACTACGAGGACGAGGAAGTCAGTGAAGCATCTCATACAGGCAAGAAGCTTAGGGGGAGGATGTGTGGCGTCTCCGGCGACAACCACCGGCATACACAGTCACACGTCGCCATGGCAACCAGTAGCGCGCCACTCAGACAGGCGCGCCAGAGAGTACAGAGAGCCGCTCTAGGCATCGTAGCAGAACACGCCTACCTGCCCAACCTCCTACTCGGCCAGCTGACACTAATGCCTACTCTTCAGGTAACCACCCGCACCTGCGCGTCTGAACCAATATATAACCGCCTGCCGGCTCGCGGGTCAGAGCAGGTTGGTTCACCACGCAGAGCGGCTAGACAGACAGCGCGCTCGTAGAAAAAGCCTTGGGTGGTAAGTGCACGGATCTATTCCTCCCCGCCACCATCCACCACACATGTCTGGATGGCTATCCGAATACTCATACTCTGTCCGTTCACAGGCTTTATGGAGCAGCAGCAATAACAGCAGCAACGCGAGCAGCAGCAGTGACGACAGCGGGCCGGACGCCGAGGCGGAGGAGGAGAGTGACTAGAGGACCCCTCATTCCTCCCGGCCGCCTACCTGCCACTCAGGTTGTACGCCCTCCCCTCTCTCTATTCTGGCATTAGAAGAGTGTCGAAGATCACCATAGCAACCGAGCCTGGCCAGCTTTTGTTCGAGTGTCGCTAAACGGGCACCGCCCCCCTTTGTTAATCTGATGCGCTCTGAAAGAAGAGAGCGCACCTTTTGAAGAGACTTTAGAGAAGCCCGGTTTATTTGTTTGATTTGGCTGAAGAGCGAGAGGAGAGAACGGTGGGCCAGACCCCGCTATTGACCTGTCTGTTGGCGAGAGAGCGCCACCCGGCGGCTCGCTGCCGCTATTGCCGCCCACAGAGAGAGAGAGAGAGAGAGAAAGAGGAAGAGGACAAGAAGAGGGTTTATTTGCTAAATCTGGTAGATCGCCTCGGGCGGACCCGAGGCCCCAGTACTATTATTTGTGACTTGTACACAGTGTATAACAGTGCCTTCTCACCCCTGCAGCCTGGGCGGACACCGGGAGCCCGAGGACAAAGGGCCTCGCCCCACCACCTGTCCACGGAACTGTCTCTCAGACTGCCTGAGAATCACTTGTACAAAATAAAATCACACCCGTGTGAACTGAGTGGTGTAAGGTTTTATATAGCATGATCAGCTGTGGTCTGACGTAATGTCTGACGTAATGAAATCACACAAAATATGTTAAGTAAAAAAAGCTATAATTTTTGATAAATGTATGTATCACACCCGGATGTGATTTCACAACTGGCTTTTTTTGCGCAGAGAAAATGACCACGGTTGCTACGGTCATCCAGTTCACCCGGGTGTGATTTAATTACGTCAGAAATTATTTTGAACATAGCAACCATGGTCATTTTTTTCTGCACACAAAAGCCAGTTGTAGGAGTGGTTTACACCACTCAAAAAACCGTGGCCATAAAAGGCCCAGACTCTGGCTGACCATTGCCCCGTGTCCTGTTTATCTCAGAATCATCACAATACCAACCAAAAGTTGCAGTTGCAATTATTGTACTTGGCCAAAATGAAAATAGGTTTGCCATTGTGGATGTCAAATAATTTATTTGGAAAAGTGGAACTTAGAAGTCACTTGAGTCCCTGTCTACAGGGAAGAATGGCAGCTGCAAAAAAGACAGATTCACAAGCTCTCAACGCGCCGCTGAAGCGACGCGTTGAGAACCTGCAGATGCGCCTGTCTCTGCAGCGCCGTTTACAACGTGTTGAGAGCTTGTAGATCAACGTGAACGAACCCTGACACCAGCGCTGCAAAAGCAAACGGTGCTGCAGAGATGGGCGCATCTGCGGGTTCTCAACGCGTTTGTTTTTGCGCGTTGAGAGCTTGTAGATCTGTCTGTTTTTGCAGCGCTGGTGTCAGGATTCGTTCACGTTACAGGCGGACATGAAATGAAGTTCAATCAGTGCGTTGAATCAGCAGCAGCAACAAGCTAATAGCCAACACCACCACCACCAGTCTGTTAGCATAGCTTGTTGATAACGATTTGTCACTCCGTCTTTTTCTTTTCTCTCTTTTATTATTTCCCCCCCCCGACTTCACGGGTTGCGCATTGGGTTGTGATGAGACCCGATGTTGCAGCCTGTGTGTGACCGAAAGAGTGCTAGACTTCCACGTAGAACAGTGTGTGACCGAAAGAGTGCTAGACTTCCACGTAGAACAGTGTGTGACCGAGAGAGTGCCATAGTCTTCAGTGATAAAGTTGCGTCCACAGGATGCAGAGGCTGTTGGTTTATTGCGTCCCATAACTATAAAGTGCGTTTTGGGACGCAAAACGCACCCTATTTACATCACTGCATTGTATCCCGATGACCATGTATGATGATGAGGTCACCCATTTACGTCATTTGCCACACACGTCATACACGGGCGTAACGCACAAAGCGGAAACACAACAAAAACTTGACCAATTCAGGACCGTGCATGAACTGCAACAGTGCCCTGTATCTGTGTAAATTGGCATCGTCTGTATTCAACGTCAGGGCAGAGCGGATGAGCTGAGCCTATATAAGGCTTGGGAACGCCTTTATTCAGTTCATCTCGGTTCGACACGAGGAAGCACAGTCTCGAGAACAGTAACTTCACCGTCCGATACGACGCCGCAACAGTCCATGGAGAGCAGCAGCTCTGACCGTGAGCCGCCACTCCTGGAAGGACTCGGGCGCCAGTCCTCACAGGACACCCAGGGCTCTCCGTACGGCCCCAAAGATAAAGCTACAGTTGAAATCACCTGCTCTACCAACACACAGAAAGACGACGCCACAGATGAAACCATCTGCTCGATAAATGGACAGAAAGACGACGCTACAGACGAAATCACCTGCTCTACCAACACACAGAAAGACGACGCAACAGATGGAATCACCTGCTCTATAAACACACAGGAAGACGAAGCCACAGATGGAATCACCTGCTCGATAAACACACAGGAAGACGAAGCCACAGATGGAATCACCTGCTCGATAAAGACACAGGAAGACGAAGCCACAGATGGAATCACCTGCTCGATAAACACACAGGAAGACGAAGCCACAGATGAAATGATCTGCTCGATAAACACACAGAAAGACGAAGCCACAGATGGAATCACCTGCTCTACCAACACACAGAAAGACGAAGCCACAGATGAAATCACCTGCTCGATAAATGGACAGAAAGACAACACTACAGACAAAATCACCTGCACTACCAACACACAGAAAGACGACGCAACAGATGGAATCACCTCCTTGATAAACACACAGAAAGACGACGCAACAGATGGAATCACCTCCTTGATAAACACACAGAAAGACGACGCAACAGATGGAATCACCTGCTCTATCAACGCACAGAAAGACGACGCTACAGATGAACCAAAATTGCACCGTCATCAACAGTTTGCCAAGACTTTAACTAAACCAGGAGAGCCAAAGATGCATTATAGTATTCACACCGGAGAAAAGAAGCCGTTCCCGTGTGACCAGTGCGACAAGGGTTTCTGTATACTGCGCGACCTGAGGAGACACCAGCGTGTTCACACGGGAGAGAAGCCCTTCCACTGCACACGCTGTGACAAGCGTTTCAGGGAGCTGACCACGCTGAAGACCCACCGGCGTACACACACCGGAGAAAGACCCTTCGGCTGTAAACAGTGTGAGAAGAGATTCAGCGTGGCGAGCAACCTGAAGGCTCACCAGCGCATTCACACCGGAGAGAAACCCTTCCACTGTGCAGAGTGTGACAAGAGGTTCAGTCAGATGGGCAACATGAGAACACACCGGCTTCATCGCCACGCGGAGGGAAATAACCTAATGCAGACCACAACACTGGGACAAACATCCTTATCAATGACACAACAGTTATAGGCACCGGTGGTCAAATCACCGGTGCGCTCTGGTCAACAAGAAGAAGGGGCTGATGGTCTGACTCCTTTCCTTGTTGGACTCCAGGAAGCCGAGGAGAGAGCTAGCATTGACCCCTTGCCTTGACCCCTATCTTCATCACAGCAGTGGACAGAGACGGCGAGTTCAAGTTCAGTGGCTGTGTATTCCATGGAATGGAAGAGCTGAAGTGGCGCACACACACGATACGCGAGGAAGAAGTCTCAGTAGTGACTATAATGGTTCCGTCGCCAATATAGTCCAGAGTGAGTCCCGCATCCTCATAGCCTAATGGCTAATAAGGCTAGCATCCTCATAGCCTAATGGCTAATAAGGCTAGCATCCTCATAGCCTAATGGCTAATAAGCCAGACGCCAATCAGATTGACAGTGATACGAGTCTTGCTTATTAGCCAGGCTAGCATCCTCAGGCTATGAGGCCTTTTTTTTCTGCCTTTATTTATATTACACGGTAAATTTACATGAAATGGGGAGAGAGATGGGGTTAGAGTGGCCGGGAACCCGGGTAGAGTGACCGGGAACCCGGGTAGAGTGGCCGGGAACCCGGGTAGAGTGGCCGGGAACCCGGGTAGAGTGGCCGGGAACCCGGGTAGAGTGGCCGGGAGCCTGGGTAGAGTGGCCGGGAACCCGGGTAGAGTGGCCGGGAACCCGGGCGCCCCCAGAGAGATGGGGTAGTGTGCCCGGGAACCCAGAGAGATGGGGTAGAGTGGCCGGGAACCCGGGCGCCCCCAGAGGAACCCGGGCGCCCCCAGAGGAACCCGGGCGCCCCCAGAGGAACCCGGGCGCCCCCAGAGTTAGTGTCGAAGTGTCCTTGAGCAAGGCCTTCTTCATGCTTGAGGCCGAAAGGCCAAAACGTTGCTACGACTCTTATCAAAATAAACTTCTTGAACCAGCAAGTGGCGGTGTGCGGGTCTCTCCTCCTTCCTTAAAGCGTTTGCTGTTCTGCCAGGACCTATACGCACCTGCTATAACATTTAACCGGGTGTGCGGAAGTCATCTCTCGAATAAGTGTTAAAAACAAACAAATGAGAGATTCTGAATCAGTCCTCTCACCTTCAGTTGTTCATAGACGGCCATCATCTCCTGGTAGATGTTTCCTAGCATAGAGGAGGACGGTGGGCAGGAATCGAACAGCCGACGCGCTCCCCTCCTCCTCCTTCTCCGTCCGCCACTGGCCTCCCCTCCCCCTGCAGGGTCTGGAGACTCCAGGCTCTCATCCAGACAAGAGGGCAAGGTCACATCTGAACACATGGTAAAGGGTTTTTGAGTGGTGCAACCACTCCAAGGAACAGCAATGTCTGTGACGTTAACCTATGTTTGTGACTATGTTTGTGACTCATGTGTGACTCATGAGTACCAGTAGGGTCGCTGTTGTGCCAGAAACGGCACCACTCAGTTCACACGGGTGTGATTGTTTTAGTTAAAGATTTTTCCAGTTTTTCATGTGTTTATGAGGTGACGGTACTTCATTAGACACCCTGGAGTCGTTTTTATGTGCAATGATGTATTAACTTTGTATTAGGGTTTCTTCCTGGAGGCTGAACCCTTGACAGTCAAACGGGCCAATGAAATAAACACTGATAGTGTGACGTATAACTATCGCACGCACTTACGCACCTCCCCCTCATATATATTTTTTGAGTGGCGTAAACCACTCCTACAACTGGCTTTGTTAGTTTACGTGTCTGTCCGTACCAAAAAAAATGAGCATGGTTGCTATGGTCACCCAGTTCACCCGGGTGTGATTTCATTATGTCAGACATTACGTCAGACCACAGCTGATCAGGCTATATAAGACCTTACACCACTCAGTTCACACGGGTGTGATTTTTTTAAATACGACAATCTCTGTGGGCGGAAAAAAGCATAGTGTCCTGCTAAAAGCATAGTAAACCTGAGTCCAACACCACATTGATGTGATCTGTCTCTGCCCTGGACTGGTGCGTGCAGCTCACAACTCTGTCTCTGCCCTGGACTGGTGCGTGCAGCTCACAACTCTGTCTCTGCCCTGGACTGGTGCGTGCAGCTCACAACTCTGTCTCTGCCCTGGTACCCTGGTGCGTGCAGCTCACAACTCTGTCTCTGCCCTGGTACCCTGGTGCGTGCAGCTCACAACTCTGTCTCTGCCCTGGTACCCTGGTGCGTGCAGCTCACAACTCTGTCTCTGCCCTGGACTGGTGCGTGCAGCTCACAACTCTGTCTCTGCCCTGGTACCCTGGTGCGTGCAGCTCACAACTCTGTCTCTGCCCTGGTACCCTGGTGCGTGCAGCTCACAACTCTGTGATGTCGTGAGCTCACTCATCCACGTAGCCCTGTCCAGTTGAAACTAGTGATCGACCGATATGGTTTTTGGCCGATATATCCGATCACCGATTAGTGGACAATCAAAAAGCCGATAGCCGATATTATGAACCGATATTAACATAATTAATACATTTTTTTTTTACAGTAACATAACTTCCAACACAAGAATTCCTTTAAATGCATTGGAGAATATGTATCGCTTATAAAAAAGGAAGTGCAAGAAGCACCAACATCGTTTCAGTAACACTCCCCCCCCCCCCCCCCCCCCCCCTCCATCAAATGCAGCTTTTTTGAGTGGTGTAAACCACTCCTACAACTGGCTTTTTTGTGCAGAAAAAATGAGCATGGTTGCTATGTTCACCCTGTTGTAATGACGTAATGAAATCACACCCGGGTGAACAGGGTGAACATAGCAACCATGCTCGTTTTTTCTGCACAAACAAAGCCAGGTAATGAAATCACACCCGGGTGTGATTTCATTACGTCAGACAGACCTTACACCACTCAGTTCACACGGGTGTGATTTTTTTTAATTCAAGTGCAAACATGTACTGTAGCAGCATATATATCATTTTTTCAAGATCTATCTATCTATCTATCTATGAATGCACCAAGTGTTTGTGTGTGTGTGTGTGTGTGTGTGTGTGTGTGTGTGTGTGTGTGTGTGTGTGTGTGTGTGTGTGTGTGTGTGTGTGTGTGTGTGTGTGTGTGTGTGTAATTGTCCAGAACCGCCCCAAAAAGGCCTCTGCCCGGGCTCTTGACCAGGCCCATGCCCAGCGTCCATATTTGGGCATGCCTGACACAGAAGACAGAACTCCACAAGCTGGCTGCATATACTCCCTATTTGGGCATGCCTTACAAAGAACTCCATATATGGGCATAAAAGGGAGACAGACATAATATCTGGGTGGGGCATTCATTTTCAACTTGCATCGTTCCAAGTAGATCAGTGCCCAATGGGCTGTAGAGGCCCTATGGGCACCGTTCTAGTTTATCAAAATTGGTGATCTACAAGCCCACAGCACATTGCAGCATGACATGTTGAGAGCTTGTAGATCTGCTGCCCAAACTCTCCAAAGCCATGTGACCTTGTTGTTTTTACTCCACCACTGAAATTTGCCACTTTCAAGATCACTGGCCACTTTTTTAATGCATGTAGAATTTGTTTTTACCATTAATTTTATAGCAATAAAAGACAATGTCTCAAAACACTGGCCAACAGTACAATGATTGGCAACTAAATTAATATGAATTAGAAATGCTACTGATTGGTTCATTCTTCATTGGCTTGCAGTTAGTTATTGCATATAGACAAAATGCAATAATCATATTAGGCTGGTCAGGATGGGGGAAAAAAGTTGGCTAATGCATCTTTGGCTCTCCTGGTTTAGTTAAAGTCTTGGCAAACTGTTGATGACGGTGCAATTTTGGTTCATCTGCGCACGACACGCACGACACACACACACACACACACACACACACACACACACACACACACACACACACACACACACACACACACACACACACACACACTTTCTAATTCTTTGTTTGGCCCAAAACATTGTGTTTATTGTCATGATTTGTCACGACAAGAGTTGGCTTTGTCCGCGGCATAAATGTCTTTAAATAAATACTTTCTGAAAAGTCTATGAGGAAAATGAACAGGGATTTATTTTCCGGGTCTCTCGAGGGGGCGGGACTGCGACGCTCTACACTGTCGGAATTAAGCCTGTACCCCTAAAAGACAGACAGACACACACACACACACACACACACACACACACACACACACACACACACACACACACACACACACACACACACACACACACACACACACACACACACACACACACACACACACACACACACACACACACACACACACACACACACACACACACACACACACACACACACACCTGTCTCTGTAACGATCACGTGAGAATCCTGAAGAGAATCAGCCCAGCGCAGCTCATCATGTAGACCACATTCAATACCTAAACTGGAAAAGGCATAATCATCTTTGGTTATTATTAATTGTAATCATACTTATTACACACTCTCTGGCACAACACAACACAACACAACACAACACAACACAACACAACACAACACACACACTTACTAGTCAAGGGGGTTGGTCACGGCCTTGAACAGATCCTGCACAGCTTGGTCGTAGCCTTTCATCTCGTCGGTAGGTAGCTTATACCCGACGGACTCCACCGGCTTCTGGGGTGATTCTGCAACAGAGTTAACCCAATCTGTATGTACAGTAATAACAACACAAGACTAGTGTAAATCTGAAGGATTTCATGAGTCACTCACCACCACGATGCGTGTGGCTGATCCCAACAATGTTCTTCTCCCCTGATGGCAACTAGAAAACGTGACAACGTTATTTTAACAGACGCAAAGCATTTGGATATAAAGCACAAATGTATTTGTAAGTATATTTAGAAGCCAATACTTTAGCACTTTTACTGAATAATAATAATAATAATAATAATAATAAACGTTGTCTCACGGGTAAAAAATTAAAATGTTCCGCAATTTTGAGAAAGTCCCGCACTTTTGAGCGCCTGACAGCGCCACTGCAGTCAGAGGATGAGCAGTGTCATTTGATATCAACAGTTCTAACTGTGTGATGGCCATAGTGTTCATTAAGAGAGTCTGGGTGTAGGAAGTCTGATGATCTTGGAAGCAATATGGGTAATACTGAAAAGTTTGTTTCAGTCCGTTTGTAGTCAAAAGCAAAGTTTTGACTACAAGACTGATTAACAGAGTATTTCACGTTTGATTTATTGAACAATAATTCACATTATGTGGAATCATAGAATGTGTACATTTCAACAAAAGTACAGGCCAAATACAAAAACTGCTACGAGGATAAAACCAGAAAAGGCACTAAGACTTGTTTACATCAGGGTCCTGCATTTTCAATTCATCAGAACATTTAAAGACTTGCAAAAAAAACAGAAATACATCGCATGGATGCACCTGGGACGTATCCTCAGTGATGTATCCCAAGGTCATCAGGGTTTCGGGTCTCCCAACATCATACCCTTCACTCGGGTGACCCAGCCGGGGTGATCAAGTCCCGACTTACGTCCCAGTATCTACCCTCGACCAGTCCCAGTAGAGACCAGTAGCTACCCTCGATCAGTCCCATTAGGGACCAGTATCTACCCTCGATCAGTCCCATTAGGGACCAGTATCTACCCTCGATCAGTCCCATTAGGGAAAAACCAGAGCCACACAATCCGTTCCTCCTGAACTACTCTGCCAGGACTGGGAGGTACTATTCTGGTGCGTGGAAGGACTATATACACTTCTAAGAAAAAGTAGTAAATCATATATACATTTTTTTTATATATATACATTACTTTTACATTTAATAAGCCAATCTAACCCATTTTGGGCGGGAACCCCTTTTGGTGTTAGCATTATGTTATGCTTTAGCTATTGAAAAATCACACCTGTGTGAACTGAGTGGTGCAACTCCCCCCCTTACACCTCCCCCCCCCTCTCTCTCTCTCATTAGCAGGCAACAGTGCAGCACTATTTCTCTCTCTCTGTTTCTGGCACGACAGCGCCCCTACTGGTACTCATGAGTCACACATGAGTCACACACAAACATAGGTTAACACGAGTCACATAGGTGTCACACGGACACAGACATTGCTGTTCCTTGGAGTGGTTGCACCACTCAAAAATTGCAGATCTACAAGCTCATAAGAGTGGCGCGCTACGAGGTAGTACGAGCTTGTAGGTCTGCTATTTTTGAACGACTGACATAGAAACATAGCTTTTTCAGAAAACTGTCAGGATGTAGAAGACATTTTTAGAATCTGGTCTCGGGTCAAATTGATGTGCCCATGCAGTGCCCACCATGTTTAGGTGCCCACCACTCGAGTCGACCTGTCACACTGACCTGAGGTCTGTCCATATAGTCATGTTTAGGTGCCCACCACTCGAGTCGACCTGTCACACTGACCTGAGGTCTGTCCATATAGTCATGTTTAGGTGCCCACCACTCGAGTTGACCTGTCACACTGATCTGAGGTCTGTCCATAGAGCCTAGTCTAGAGGGGGTTTCATTCAATTCTAGACTAGTTGACCTGTCACACTGACCTGAGGTCTGTCCATAGAGCCTAGTCTAGAGGGGGTTTCATTCAATTCTAGACTAGTTGAGCTGAAACACTGTGTACCTATGCCATCGTTTTAGTGAATGTGTGTATTTATTTGTCCTTGTTTGTTGTTCATTTAAGCTATTCTCTCGTTTTAGTTTCATAACAATTGAGCTGTGCAGTAAAAGCACTTCATTATATTTATATATTATATATAATTTTATACTGTAAAGTTTGAGTCAACTCAACGCTCTGGTCCATAGTTCTAATTCAAGGCATTAGAGCTATGGATCAGAGCTAAGCCAGCATATCAATAAAAATAAACACCCGTGTGAACTGAGTGGTGCAACTCCCCTCTCCCCGGCTGCCCCCCATCTCTCTCTCTCTCTCTCTCTCATTAGCAGGCAATAGTGCAGCACTATCTCTATGATGAATTCCTGTTCTGTTCTTTGTCTATATAGAAGTGTCTATTTGTACGTCTCTAAATGTTTTGATGAATTGAACATGGTGGACCCTATTGTAAACAAGTGTAATGCTTAATTGGGTCGTCCACTCACAGTTAACAGCCTTTGTATTGAGTTTGTGCTTGAAATGTACTGTAATTCTGCAAACTGTTAATAAATATTTCAATCAATCAATCTCTCTCTCTGTTTCTGGCACAACAGCGCACAACTTTTGGTACTCATTGGTACTGGTGCTCATAGTAGTCACACAAACACAAACATGAACACACGGTTGACACGGACATTGCTGTTCCTTGGAGTGGTTGCACCACTCAAAAATAGCACACTCTTCACAGCTAACGTAAAGCAGTTTACATGTAAACACTAGTACCGACTAACCTGTCTCCTCCTGTTCAGATATCTCTGCTGTAACTTCTCTACCGTCTGGTCCTCCACGGAGGTCTCTGGACGGACCTGGAGGCTCATAGTGAAGGAGAGTTCATCACACGGTCAGACTCAGAGATTGATTGTTGATCGTGGAAACAACAACAGCAACAACAACACAGTAAGTAACACGGTGGACGGTGGTCACTAAACTAAACACAACCAAACTTGGCGGATGTGTAGCGGACAACGTGACGCTGTAGTCACGTGATCAACACAATCTCTGGGTTGCCAGGTCCGTTAGTTGCCTAGACAACCTACCGCTAATGCAGTCAGCGGTTCCCAAATTTGTCCATGTCAAGATCGAACCCCCAAATTGACACAATTAGCCCCGCGGACCCCCCCATTACAAAACACATGCTATAGGGACCCCCATAAGAGAAGATTGTTATAGCACTATAGTGATTCTCAACCAGTTTAATTTAAATTAAGGACCCCCTGTTTCACATGCGTATAGTCTACGGACGGACCCCCATTTAATGGCATTTCTATCTTTGGGACCCCCAATTTATGTTGTAAAATCAAAGTTAATTTAACTGTACAAATGTTGTAGGCTACAGAGTTACAGACCAATAATGGTCCATTTGGTTCCTATAGACCGGCTGTGACCTGGCTTAGATAGATTATCAATTAACGACATACATATATTATAACTAAGGCCTATAAGCTTAATTACTGTGACTGTCTGTTCACTTACATTAGTAGCCTAAAAGCACAAAAGTATTGTTGGCATCAAAATATATTACAACGTAAAAGTATATTCATTGGCCGCCCCATGCAATATCTGCATGCTGTAGGACTATGTTAGACAGTTAACCTGTATATCTGTCAGTTAATGGATGTTATGTCTTAAATATATGTGTACAGAAACTATAGTAAAATACGCACATCACTTCATGGAGGTGCTGGGTTCAAAAAGTAACATAGGAAAAGAGAGGAAGCCGCACACTCATATGCTCCGAAGTATAAGTTTATTGACGACGTTTCGAGCCAAGGCTCTTCATCTGGTCAAACTCAAGATGTCAGTGATCCACCCACTTAAGTAGACACCCATGGGTCACGTTACTAGTGTGGGTGGAACCAACACAACATGGTCATTAATCAATTACTGAAATATCATTAAATATAGTGTTACACATTTCTCAAATCCACAGACGTGGAATAAACAAAAGGACATCATGATTATTATAGAATCTATGATAGTGATTCACATAATCAGGTATTATTACTTAGGCAACAATTCGAATATATACAGTGTACAATAAAGAAATTATAAAAAATGGCTGATGGGGAAGTCCTCGTTCATTCCCTTTGGGGACATTGTATTCAAAGTGTAAATCCAAAAGGATTCACGTTGTAGCAATAGTCTATTTAGATCCCCTCCTCGCCTGGGGTATTTTACATGTTCAATCCCCTGATATCTCAGAGTGGCCACAGTATGTTTAGCGGACAAAAAATGCATTGCAACCGGGCTTTTTGGATCTTGGTTGCGAATGCTACTTCTATGCTCGCTCATGCGTGTTTTTAACGCCCTGTTGGTCTTGCCAACATACCCTAGACCACATGGACATTTGAGCAAGTATATAACATTTTTGGTTGTGCATGTTATAGTGCCCTTGATGTCATAGTTTTTACCCGTGAGTGGGTGCGTAAAAGTGTGGCTCTTAGTGGTGAAGTTGCATTGTGCGCAACGGCCGCATTTATAATTACCATCGGGGATTTGAGTCAAAAAGTTAGATTCTGGCGAGATAGGAGTGAGATCTGATTTGACAACAGTTTGCCTAATATTGGGAGGACGTTTGTAAACAACCCTAGGTATTTCTTTAAAAGTATTGGCCAGTTCTTAAATATATGTGTAGCCTAGGCTACTAAATAAGAAGTATCAACATAACTGAAAGTAGTAGCTCATGCCTGTTCTTATAGCAATGGTCGATATATGGGTTCACTGACTGCACCATGTCACCGTCACGTGACCTTTATAACTGTATGCCCCAGACATAATTACTCCACATCAGGCGAATAAAGTGATTCTAAATTCAGATTCTGGTGACCCCCAATTTCCAAATGAATTATATCGCAAGGCCTACTATATGAATTCTGCACTTGAAGGTGCTAAAAGTAATCAGGCTTTTCATTTAAAACTCGCTCGGGGCAGATCGTTACAAATGGACCCCAACTTTAGCTAATTTCAGTTTTGACGTTTTGAGGGAAATTACTTTTCTTTCGCTGATGGATGAACCTCGTGTTTCCCCCTTCAGCCACCCTTCAGACAGAGGGCGTAGTTACACAGACTAGCCAGAAGATGGCAGTATTTGATCAGAGACAAAGGGGGCACGCAATACAACAAAAGAGCTTCAATGAATGTGCAACTTGCTTGTCTTTGATTGATTGATTGATTGATTGATTGATTGATTGATTGATTGATTGATTGATTGATTGATTGATTTAAGTATTAATTAACAGTTTGGAGAATTACAGTACATTTCTAACTAATACAAGACTTAACTGTGGACGACACCAAGCACTACACTTGTTTACAATAGGGTCCACCTTGTTCAATTCATCATAACATTTAGAGACGTACAAATATACACTTCTATATAGCCAAAAACAGGAAATCATCATAGAGGAGGTAAAAAGGGAAAAGAAACATATAGGCCTACTGTACAGTGAGGGGGAAAAGCCGTCCGTAGGTGCCCTTTGAGAGCCGTTTTGAAGGAGTCAAGGGATTTGCACGTCTTAATGTTGGTAGGGCGTTCCACATTAGATCTCCATATGTAGCTGACCTGTTCTGACATTCCATTTGTTGATCTGACCTCATCAAACCCTGTACACTCAAGACACGCTCCGTATATGGCCAGTACGACTTCATTCCATAATGTTGATCGTACGAGCTTGTAGGCCTGCTTTTGAAAAATCGTGAAAATGTGGTGCAAATCTCTTTATTCCTTCAGAGAGAACATTTTTAACTCAAATCTTTGCTTCTGGGGAACAACATGTTTTTAGATGGGGGTCGGCGGCCAAATACAGATAATTCTGGGGGTCCTTGACATGAAATATTGAGCACCACTGCTATAGAAACATGAGGTATTTCAGAAAAGTGTCAGTATTTAGAAGACATTTTTTAAATTTCGACGTCAGGTCTAAATAGGTTTTTAACCACGTTAACCCCATAAAGATTCAAGCTCACAACGCGTGTAGATCTGCTACTTTTGAAACAATTTGAAAGATCTTGAAAAGTTGTGAACGATTTGGGATATTTTGAAAGTTTTTAATAACACAATTTAGGCCTACACAAATCTTCTCTTATGCGTCCTTGGCACAAAAACTATAATTTCATCAAGACATGAAAATGTTTGAGAAGCACTGACTAAAACATCACAGAGGGACTGCCATCCTTTTATACTGCAAAGTGCATATAAGTCAAACATGGTTTTCATGTCTCAATTTGCCAGAGCCACCACCCACAGTAATAGTAATAATGCTCTGTGCTGAGATGTGATAATTGGATTTGATTATAGTTGAGCAGAGCAACACCCTCTGTTGTATAGCAGAGAGTTTAGAAGACCCCGGGGCCCCCAGGGCCCCTGGTTATTAAGCATGAAGCTCAATTGATTTTTGACGCGTGGTGTATGTGTGTGTGTGTGCGTGCGTGCGTGCGTGCGTGTGTGCATGCGTGCGTGCGTGCGTGCGTGCGTGCGTGCGTGTGTTTGTGCGTGTGTTTGTGCGTGCGTGCGTGCGTGCGTGCGTGCGTGCGTGCGTGCGTGCGCGCGCGCGTTCGTTCGTGTGCGTGCGTTTGCGCGCGTGTGCGTGCGTGCGTGCGTGTGCGTGTGTGTGTGGGGTGGCAGAGACAGTCTGGAGGGACGTGGCTGCAGGCACTTATCACCCATACCTTCTGTTTTTTGTAATAAACACATAAAGTACAGCCATAGAGATATACTGTAGACAAAAGCAATCAAATCAAATTGGCGAATTACTATAAGATCTTAATATGTTCCTCTGCGAAAGCAATTATATCCTGTCTCTTGATACAAGGCCACGCACATGCACGTGGGCTCGCACGTGCATTCGTGCACGGACACACACACACACAGAGACACACACACACACACACACAATTAAGGCGATGACCGTGCTCTGCGGTGAAAGAAGAAAAAAAAACCGATTGCTTTTCAATTGGCATGACTCTCTGTGAGTCCACAGAGCAGTATTATATATGCTAATAGAAGCTGTAAAGACGGAGCCGTGGGTCAGCCGGAGGGGGGCCTCCAGCAATTACAGCCCCTCAGAACAGCCCATCCCTGGCAGGGTTCACTTTTATGGTTCATTTTCATATTGAAAATGTAATTTTAGGCTCCGTTGACGGGCTTGCAGAGTTTAACGCGTGGTTTCAATGTCTATACGTCCACATGTATATATGGCCTCTTGACAAAGGACATCTTGACAGACAGCCTCTCTTAGCATGCCTTTCCTCTTCCCCAATAAGCACACCAAACCTATATAGACCAGATATATGCTGCCTGCAACTATATCACGCAGGTTTAAAAGAATATATTTAAAAAACATATTTCATGCGATGCAGGGTTGGCGAAAGGGCCTTTCTGTGTGGAGTTTGCATGTTCTCCCCGTGTCCCCTAGGGTAGGTACCCTCACAATCAATGGTTCACGACACTGGTGCACGGCTGCACGTTTTACCGTAGATCACTATTTTCTCTTTAAAAAATCACCTCCAAAGTCGATTATTTTTGTTAAAATCACTCATTGATTATTTTCAATAATCAATTAAATAAATTAAATCAACTGCATTAATACTGCAGTAATATCCTGTTTGTTGGATGCAGTCAATAATAATAGTCATTATGAAAATAATGAATAATTACAACCCGGTGGTGTGTGAGGCAGTGTGTGTAGGCTGGGTGGTGTGTGTAGGCTGGGTGGTGTGTGTGTGTGTGTGTGTGTGTGTGTGTAGGCTGGGTGGTGTGTGAGGCAGTGTGTGTAGGCTGGGTGGTGTGTGTAGGCTGGGTGGTGTGTGTGTGTGTGTGTGTGTGTGTGTAGGCTGGGTGGTGTGTGAGGCAGTGTGTGTAGGCTGGGTGGTGTGTGTGTGTGTGTGTGTAGGCTGGGTGGTGTGTGAGGCAGTGTGTGTAGGCTGGGTGGTGTGTGTAGGCTGGGTGGTGTGTGTGTGTGTGTGTGTGTGTGTGTAGGCTGGGTGGTGTGTGTGTGTGTGTGTGTGTGTGTGTGTGTGTGTGTGTGTAGGCTGGGTGGTGTGTGTGTGTGTGTGTGTGTGTGTGTGTGTGTAGGCTCATGGGTGGTGTGTGATGATCCAGTTGAAGTACCTCTGTTGGTACGGAGACCGGCCCAGGAGAACCAACAATGAGACACTATTGGCGTCACACTATTGGTTCACAAAGTTTATTAGACAGACAGGGAATACTAGTGCTGGATCATAAAAACGAGATATGAACGAAGATGCGCGACATAATGATGTGCAAGGCTGACCTCACGATGTACAAGGCTAGCCTTACTGTCGGCATACCAGGCGGACCTTATGGGTGGCCTTATGGGTGCCACCTAAGAGGATGCCTCACATATCAAGACAGTACAATGCAGACAGAGAAACATCTCGCTATCAAGCACAATGCAAGCTGCACTGTAACTTATGAAGTACACTGTATCTCAAGTTCAGTACACAGACTTACACTTACTTAGCTGTACGTGGCAATATACTATCAATAAAAGGCAGAAAATCCAAAAACAAAAATTAAAAAACATAATTGCAACCCTATATTCAGGGCTCATGTGTGGAAACGTCGATGCAACCAGCGTGCCCACCCATGGGCGGCACACTCCAGGATTTATCCTCATAATAAGCCTTTTAAATAGCCATTATAATGGCTTTGTCAGGTAAAATGTATTAGATTCATTTAATTTAATTGACGCATGAATATTTTAATGTTTACGCCTTACCTACTGTGCAAGCCCCCTGGGGTCCAAGGGGTGATGGGGGGGGGTGCAGTGTGGTTGCGGTAAAGTATATATTATATTTCATCCCAGAAAACTGCTGTGCAAACTCCTTTCCGCGGTGGAAAAAAATCTTAAAAGTGTTTTAATTATTCAATGGGGCACATATTCTATAATCAGACTTTTAGATCAGGGCCTAATTATGCGGCTCTGAAATATTAAATGGGATTTAGCGATTGTATTAAAACTCTGTTAGAATAACAGCGCATAAAGTGTGTGTGTGAGAGAGAGAGATGGAGAGATGGAGAGATGGAGAGAGAGAGAGAGAGCGAGAGAGAGAGAGAGAGAGAGAGAGAGAGAGAGAGAGCGGTATAGAGTGGCTGGATGGGAACCGCATGGTTGCCAGTTCGAACCCTGTGGGCTCCACCAGAGTTAGTGTCAAAGTGTCCTTGAGCAAGACACTGAACCCCTAATTGCTCCTGATGTGCTGGTTGGGGCCTTGCATGGTTTCCGCTGCCATCAGTGTATGAATGTGTGTATGAATGGGTGAATGTAATGCACAATCTATGTAAAGCGCCTTGGATAAAGGCGCTATATAAATGCACCATTTACCATTTAGAGAGAGAGAGAGAGATGGAGAGAGTGTGGTGGAGTTGTGTGTTTGGTGTTCAGTTGTGTGTGCGGTGTTCAGTTGTGTGTGCGGTGTTCAGTTGTGTGTGCAGTGTTCAGTTGTGTGTGCAGTGTTCAGTTGTGTGTGCGGTGTTCAGTTGTGTGTGCGGTGTTCAGTTGTGTGTGCAGTGTTCAGTTGTGTGTGCAGTGTTCAGTTGTGTGTGCGGTGTTCAGTTGTGTGTGCAGTGTTCAGTTGTGTGTGCGGTGTTCAGTTGTGTGTGCGGTGTTCAGTTGTGTGTGCAGTGTTCAGTTGTGTGTGCAGTGTTCAGTTGTGTGTGCGGTGTTCAGTTGTGTGTGCAGTGTTCAGTTGTGTGTGCAGTGTTCAGTTGTGTGTGCAGTGTTCAGTTGTGTGTGCAGTGTTCAGTTGTGTGTGTGGTGTTCAGTTGTGTGTGCGGTGTTCAGTTGTGTGTGCAGTGTTCAGTTGTGTGTGCGGTGTTCAGTTGTGTGTGCGGTGTTCAGTTGTGTGTTCGGTGTTCAGTTGTGTGTGCAGTGTTCAGTTGTGTGTTCGGTGTTCAGTTGTGTGTGCGGTGTTCAGTTGTGTGTGCGGTGTTCAGTTGTGTGTGCAGTGTTCAGTTGTGTGTGCGGTGTTCAGTTGTGTGTTCGGTGTTCAGTTGTGTGTGCGGTGTTCAGTTGT
>NW_027638308.1:146240-173740 GCF_951216825.1 Electrona antarctica
TCGGAATGCATCTCCATTTTTTTTTTTTACAGTGCTGGTGTTGTTGTAGCCACGAGATTTGACAAAAATGAGGTCCCGGGAAACGTGTCTAATAGTCCAGGAGGAATTTCCTTGGGGAAGGAGCGGTCTCCAATCTCTGGCAGTCTGTCTGTTAGAACCAAGACGTGGCTTTAGCTTTGTCCTGATCTGCAAAGACAAATACATACATTATTATTGATGTTATTGTCAACAGTGTAGTGTAGTGTAGTGTGTGCGTGCGTGTGTGTGTGTGCGTGCATGCGTGCGTGGGTGCCTGCGTGCGTGCGTGCGTGTGTGTGAGACAGACAGACAGACAGACAGACAGACAGACAGACAGAGAGTGTACTGTACATACTGTAGTACCTATTGTACACGCCAGTGTATTATGTTATATGACGTACCCGAGTCGTAGCCCTCCGGGGCTCCATGGAGGGCCGCAGGGGGCCAGGCGGTGGAGGTGGCCCCGACAGGACTGCTGCCGTCGGGGTCCATCTCCGTCTTGATCCCCTCGCTGGGGGCCGGCGGCTGGCTCTGCTGCTGCTGGCCTCTCACTCCGGCGGGCAGCAGCAGAGGAGCGAACCTGGGGTCCAGGGCGTGGCCGTGGTGGGCCGGGTAGGAATGCAGCATGGCGTGGGCGTGCCGGGCGGCGTGCACGTGTGCGGCGCGCGGGTGCGTGCGAGGGTACGCGTCGTGGTGGACATGGGGGTAAGAAGCTCCCGCGGTGCCCTGGGGGGCGTTGAGGCTGTACGTCCAGGTGTCAGGGAGGGACGCCGGGGGAGAGAGAGCGTGGCCTGCCCACAGGGCTCCGTCGGCCGGGTGGAAGGGCACGGGGCTGGGGGAGAAGTCTGGATGGACAGAGAGGGACATGGAGGGGAGGCATGGAGGGCTGCTCTGGGACTGATGATAGGCACTGTTCCAAACGGACGGGGAGAGGGATCCACTGTGGTTCTCCGAGAGAGACACGCCGTCTAAAACACAAAGAAGGATTGTTTTCGTTATACTTACTGTATGCATGCAGTCATATGTCTTTCAAATCATAAGCATGATAAAAATGTGTTCCTAATGAAAACATTGTATGGCCTGCACACACATTAAATTCCCATCGACAATGAATGGAGAATGTACGCCATATGTGGACGAGCAAATCGACACGTTACGTCATGATGATGATGCCAGCCTTGTGGGCTGGCACCCACAAGGTGATAGTATCTATCTCGTTGCCTGGCACCCACAAGGTGACAGTATTTATCTCGTTGGCTGGCACCCACAAGGTGATAGTATCTATCTCGTTGGCATGGCACCCACAAGGTGACAGTATTTATCTCGTTGGCTGGCACCCACAAGGTGACAGTATCTATCTCGTTGCCTGGGACCCACATGGTGCTGTGCACCTCTCGATAACTTAATGCCACCCCCCCCGCCACCCCCCCCCCCCCCCCCCCCCCCCCCCCCCCCAGCTGCAGTGGTAAAGATTATCCATTATTGTGCATTTGTTTGGGTCTGGGGATTACATGGGATTATCAGGTTAGTCCGTCGCTGCCTCTCACCTTTCCATAGGCCAGCGGCAGCAGCTGAGGAGGCGTGTGGTTGGCCGGCTCGGAACGGCTTGCTCTCGCCTCCGCCGCCGAAGGTGCTGGATGATGATTGGCTGAGAGCCCGGGAGAAATGCTCGTCCACCACGTCGCCGATGTCGCCTTGGAAGTAGGTGAACAGCACACACCTGGAGCTCAGGTACTCGGCCTCGGCCGGCTGGTGGCCGTCCTTCATGGAGGCTCTACCGAGTCCGGACTGAGACCCTAGTGGTTCTGGAGCCCGCCTGAGGCCCGGGGGCTCCCCGGGCAGGACCCCTCCTCGCTGCTGGTGCTGCCTGAGGCCCCCTGGACAATGCTGCTGGTCCACACACTCCTGCATCTTACTGTACGCACTCAGCTTCCTCTGAGAGGGAGAGGGAGAGAGAGAGAGAGAGAGAGAGAGAGAGAGGGGGAGAGGGGGAGAGAGAGAGAGAGAGAGAGAGAGAGAGGGGGGGGGGGGGGGGGGGGGGGGAGTTTAACTGATAGAACAAATGTATTTGCAAAGCCTAGAATTGAATAGAATATAGAATAAATAGTATAATACTATGAGCTATTGTAGGCTACTAATGTAAATATTAATCTGGTCATCTAAATCTAAATCTAAAACAACATTTTATTTATTAGGCTATATGTTTGTCCCTCGTGTTGTAGGCTATCTGAGTAGCCTACAGCCTATGTCGTGGCAAACCACAGAAAATAGAAAAGGCATTCCAGTGCTCATTGGCCCGGACACAGAAAGGCCTCGTCTACATTCCGGAGTGACTGACCGGGCTGTCATTACATCACCATTATTTGACAGAGGATTAATAGCTCCGTGTCATTACGCCTGACCTGGAGTCAACAAGAAGAGTCAAGACTGAGGAATTCCATCTTGACGGAATTATAAATTAAGTGGGTGGAGAGATCAGTCATCAGAGAGTAGTGTTTGGTTTGGGCACAAGAACAAAGTATAGCGCGGAGATCTTCCCTGAAAAGAAACAGCAATCTGTCAAATCAAATGAAACAAACGCTCTTGATTTGCCTAACTTTTTTCCGAAGGTCCCAGGACTGGAGTGAGTGAGTGAGTGAGTGAGTCAGTCAGTCAGTCAGTCAGTGTGAGAGACAGACAGACTGAGAGGAGAAACTCACCTGCTGGTGGTGATGATGATAGTACGCCGCCTTGTAAGCTGCCGCTGCGGCCGCCTGGGACGTAGGGAGACAGTGTGCTCCTCCTCCATGATAACTTTGGTGGTACATCACATCCAAGCAGCTCATAGCGACGCTCCGGGCCGGACAGGACAGGACAGGACACGGGGTGTTGGGTGGTTGGTTGGTGCAAGAAGACAGAGAGAGACTCAGTCAGTCAGTCCGGGAGGAGGAGGAATGAGCAGCAGCCGAAAGCGAGTCTCCTCAGACGGTCACAACAACAGGAATCCTCTGTGGGACCTGCTGCATCATCGCTGCCACCAGCTCCATATATGCCGGAGTCACACAATAGCCATCCCGTCCACTCGGCCAGTTGAAAAGCAGAGTTTGCATAGAGACAATGCCGCCCCGCTGGGAGTGAGTTCCACCACCTGCGGCCCCGAATGAAACGAATCCCCAAACGGAGGCGACGCAAACAAAAAAATAATAATACTGCTGCTGCTGCCCGAGAAAACTTTAGCTGCTTTGAGAAGTTTTCAGACCGGCCGCTGATTGGGTGAAAGTTTCTCTCTCTCTCTCTCTCTCTCTCTCTCTCTCTCTCTCTCTCTCTCTCTCTCTCTCTCTCCTTGTTTTGTTTTTTCTTATTTTGGGGAGCATCATCAGGCACACAGGGGAGGGATGGAGGGATGGAGCTTCTTATTTTGCGCGCACGGCGCACGCCCACTTGGAAAGGTCTCATAACCTCCAAGTATCAACAATATCAGGTCCATAGGCCTATAAGTAAGGCCGATAAGTTATGAACTTAAGTTGAATGATCTATTTGCATATACTGCCATGTCAATTCGTTCACGTGTTGGTGATGCTCCCTGAGTATATATACTGATGCTCCCTGAGTATATATACTGATGCTCCCTGAGTATATATACTGATGCTCCCTGAGTATATATACTGATGCTCCCTGAGTATATATACTGATGCTCCCTGAGTATATATACGGATGCTCCCTGAGTATATATACTGATGCTCCCTGAGTATATATACTGATGCTCCCTGAGTATATATACTGATGCTCCCTGAGTATATATACTGATGCTCCCTGAGTATATATACTGTAGTGCACTGGTTCCCAAACTTTCTCATGTCAAGGACCCCCAAATGGACACCAATTAGCCCGTGGACCCCTTAGACCCCCATTAGAAAATATATCCCAGGGACCCCCCATAAGAGAAGATTTGTACAGCTCTAGCAGTGATTCTCAACCTGTTTAATTTCAAGGACCCCCCAGTTTGACATGCATTAGTCTATACGGACCCCCATTTAATGGAATTTCTATCTCTGGGACCCCCAATTTATATTGTAAAATCAATATTATTTTAACTCTGAGAGTGTACAAATGGAACGGGTCCATTTGGTTCCATTTGTACACACTCTGAGTTACAGACCCATAAGGGTCCATTTGGTTCCAAACTATCATTTAGCTGGGGACCCCCTGGAACTCCCTCAGGTACCCCTGGGGGTCCCCGAACCCCACTTTGGGAACCACTGCTGTAGTGCATACTCTCCCTGGCCTGATAGAGAGAGATGGCAAAAACCAGGGAGTGATTTGCGAATTGATTCGAGTGATTTGCTGCCACCTGTTGGCCAATCACTTGAAATGCTAATGAGGATTTCTTGACTGACTGTGTACTGTACGTAGTTGACTTAGTCGATTTTAGATAGGCTACTTGATCTCGATCAAACTATAGGCCTACACAATAGAAAATCCACTGAATTATCTATAGCTAAGCCACTCCCCAAACTGCTATGGTTCGGGGAGAGAACTGTGGGCAAATGTTGTTAAGAAAGAAAGCAAGAAGTAGGCCTAGGCTATACGCTGAAGAAAGAAAGCAAGGAGTAGGCCTAGGCTATACGCTGCATGTGGTCGATGTAATATTGCCCCAGCAGCTTCAAAAAGGCATTTGATTTGACCATATCTGACTCACCATCACGTGAAGTCCTTTTCCCACAATTCTTAGATCTGTTGTCCTTGAAACAGTTTACAGAGTGTTGTATTTAATTTAAAAAAGATAGATTATTTATTTGTTATTGAAGGGATCTAAATAACAATGGAGAATAAAGCTTTCAATTGAACTGTTGATTGGTTGGTCTGTTGGGAATGTAAGAACGGATTTTACAAATAGCCTCACTTGAAGAAAACCAAAAAAAAGTGGCTGAATTATATTTAGTTTGAAGAAACACAATAATGTATCACTTTCAAACAAATCAGCCTAATCAAGCCTAAAGTCATCCCACCAGGGGGTTTGAGCTGATCCTGCCGACTTGTGTATTAATCTCGCCAGATCTTAAGTGTGCTAGTTATACAGTAGTATGCTTGTTTTTTTACAAGTGCACCCAAATCAGTTGAAACTCCTCAGAACGCATGTCCCTGCCAGGCCGGGTTGCCTACCCAGGGCCTGCAGAAATTAGAAGGCAGTCAGCCATTTGGAATTACACAGATCTAAAAAAAAAAAAAAAAAAAAAAGTTATACATTTTGATCACATGACCCCAGAGATAATGTGTACTGATTTGTCTTAGTGTAAGGAATCTTTGAGCCTGCCTGATATTAGTTCAGTTCAGTTGTAATAAAAGACATTTGAGGATCAGGGCAATTGGCAAATCTATAAAGGTCTTCATATACTTGTTGATGCCCAGATGTGGACATGCCTGATCGTGACGTCATTTTGGTTCACATTCATTTGGAAATGCAGATGAACTCTGGTCCTGTTTACGATCAGTCACAGTTTAGACACGCCTGCAGCAACTGAGTGTCTCACTCATTACTTGCGCTAGCAGAGCGCGCAAGTATTGTGGTCGTGCTGGCTTTGTTATGCGTATTGTGGCGACTGATACACAACTCAGGAGCAGAGAGTCAGGTTTTCCCATTCACTAGGGCATTTATTGGATATAAATCGGGAAACAGAAATCAGAAATTAACTTGTCTCTTTTTCTTTGCAGGGGAATGCAGTCAAGGTAAGTTTCAACACATAGTTCATTTCCAGGTTAATAGGAGGATCTTCGTTGCTGGACGTCACAGGTAGGTTTGGATTACTTTCCCCAGGGGATCGGCTAAATTTTAAGGGATTCCACAGGTGAGTATACGGGATTGACACAGATTGTTTCAGGCCTATTGTAGCTCTTAATCTCAGTTCCTCTTCTCCCACAGGGGGGGGTATCAACAGGTCTAGCCAGACAGATGGATAACAGTCAATATGCGCCCTCAGAAGGGGGGTTTCAGAGGGATAAGTATTTCTACTCAGCCTGTACTTGAGTAGATGTACTCCTTCCGTATACGCTGTGTACTGGGGTCGTATTTCTACTCCTTTTCCATACTCCTGTACTCTGGTTGCTGCCCTTCCATTTCCATAGGCCGATAGTCACTTGGTTCTAGCCGGTTTCATGCACGCGCCTTTCGGCCACGGAGCGCGTGCCCGGTCGGTATATTGCCTGCGAGTGAGATACAGAGAATACACTCGTCAGTCTAAGGATTTCATCATATATCATAGAATGGTATTTGAAATAGTGGTGTCTTAGCTTACCGCCCGATGCTGCTGCCCTCAGCCTCGCCTCGTCTCTGGAGAGTGGATCTGTTAGAGAGACAGAGAGCTCGCCCCTTTATACTGCTTTGCTCAGGTGCGCTAATGAATGCAGGTGCTCCTAGTTGTCTGAGTTGATGATGAGGGATGTACCTGCTGTCAATCACCCGACCTAAAGGGCGGCGGCTTGTCGGTGCTCTCTGTCTCCCTCTCTCTCCAGAGCGGCGCTTGCATATTGGGTGATAACTAACCACCGAGACACCACAGTATGCTCGGAGGTATATATACCGACGTTGATGGTGACGCAATTAAGATATGTTTCAATGTCGGGTGAATTAAAGGTAATGTCTGTATGTATACATGTATGTAATCTGAGACCTATATTACGTCACCGTCGAAAGCCAGTTAGACCCCGGCATTGATACATATCTTCATTAAGTCACACTCAAAATCAGTATATATACCTCCGAGCATACGCATAAAAAAGCCAGCCGACCACAGTATAGTACTTTTCAACTTACAACTTACATATACGTACGTTACCTGTTAGCTAACCAATATGGAAACATATCGTAATTACGTCACCATTGACGGCCAGTTATAACCCGACTTTTGTATTTAATTCCAATGTTTTACAGAAGAGGCTGAGATTTGAGAGTTTGTAGCGGCAGGGACGGATTAACCCCAACGAGGGCCCCTGGGCCAGTAATTTTTGCAGGGCCCCCATAGCACGCGTGCGCGCGACATTTTGTTGTTTTTCTGTGTTTTTATCATCTTTTTGACCTAACTTTAACTAAATCAATGGCCAATGAAGGGCTCCAGAAGCCCTTTTCAGGGCGTCAAACCTAGTACCGTGCAGTCCAATTTCCTCAAAGGGCCCCTGAGAGCCAAGGGCCCCTGGGCCACGGCCCCACTGGCCCAATGGCTAATTTGTCCCTGTGTAGCGGTCGACAGTACTTTACGCGCAAGTTGGCACTCGACTCGAGTGCAGTTCTAGTTCTATCCAGTGTTTCCAATGAGAGTGAACTCCAGACCTCCATACTGCATGTGATCCGGTGTGACAGGTGAATGTTTAGCAGTGACAACAGTGGGTATAGTGTTATTAATTTCCATGGATGCTCCTGCTCTTTGTTGCTGCCAGATATGATATGTTGCCAGATACAGTATTATACAGTAGGACCTCAGGGTGTAGGCCAAGCAGGAAATGGGCTCATTGCTGCATCCATGTTTCATTCCCTTTGATGACGCTGTAAACCACATTGCAGAGTTTGAATTATTCACTCCCGCAACAATGACAGCTATAAGGCAGCTGCCACAGAAGTGGGCCAGAGCTTTTGGGGCTCCATTTTCGTCACCGCTAAACCCCTTATCCCTAAACGTCTTTGCCTTTTTTTTTCTTACTATTTTGATTTTTTTTTTGAATAGTTCAACTAGGCAATCTACATTGACACGTTGTGAGCTTGTAGACTGGACATTTTAACTATACAAAAATGTTTTGCAAAATAGTAAAAAAAAAAGAAGAAAAAAAAAAAAAAAAAGGCAAAGAAGTTAAGGGATAAGGGGTTTAGCGGTGATGAAAATGGAGCCCTATAGGTCTCTTCTCATTATTGAAGTGTCAGTAGCTACATAAAGCCTCTGAATGATTTGAAGATAATTTAGTATGGAAGTCCAAAGCATTATCTGATCATTTAGTTAATAGTTAACATGTTTTGCTTGGATGTGACTCAGTAAAACCTAAGGGTGAGAAGCCTGCATCCGCCTGGGTGACAGCAGACTGCTGGGTGAGAAGCCTGCATCCGCCTGGGTGACAGCAGACTGCTGGGTGAGAAGTCTGCATCCGCCTGGGTGACAGCAGACTGCTGGGTGAGAAGTCTGCATCCGCCTGGGTGACAGCAGACTGCTGGGTGAGAAGCCTGCATCCGCCTGGGTGACAGCAGACTGCTGGGTGAGAAGCCTGCATCCGCCTGGGTGACAGCAGACTGCTGGGTGAGAAGCTTGCATCCGCCTGGGTGACGGCAGACTGCTGGGTGAGAAGCCTGCATCCGCCTGGGTGACAGCAGACTGCTGGGTGAGCGCTGGCGCTTTGGCACGGGGGGTCAGATCAACATGGAATGAATTCTGTACTGGCCATATGTGGAGCATGTCTTGAGTGTACAGGGTTTGATGAGGTCAGATCAACATATGGAATGTCAGAACAGGTCAGCTCCCTATATGGAGATATAAGGGTGGTATAGCGGGGACATTCTCTTCAGTGTAAAGGGTTTGATGAGGGCCCAGGTAGGGCCGGGCCTACACTTTCGGGCCTGTTGAGAACTCTAGTTCTCCCCCATCTCCCCATCTGGGGATAATAAGTGACTGACTGACTGACTGACTGACTGACTGACGGGAAATGGACCTGCGTTCGCAATAACTTTTCTTCAACCACACTGACCAGACTACAGCATGACTACAAATTGACTAAAATACTTTATTACACTGTTGTGTGGACAGACCTTGTGTGCATCCCTAGTCCCTACTATAGGCTTACATCCCACAGTCAGAAATCTCAATCTGCAATCTTGGGAAATAGGCTGGAATGGGGGGTGATGTACCTTTAGGCAATGCAGACCATTTAGAACACAAGCACAATCCACACATGTCATTAATTTCTATCTAATTGTAAAGACAAACCAAACAGTTAAATAGGTGAGTTTATAGTATATCTTTGTGTAGCCCATTTCAAGGCAATTCAAAGTGCTTCACACAACATTAAGCACTAAGACATTAACCCATTTTGTGCGGGAACCCCTTTTGGTGTTTTAAGCATTATGTTATGCTTTAGCTATTGAAAAATAGCAGATCTACAAGCAGATCTTTGCTTCTGGGGAGGTCCCTGGAACAACATATTTTCAGATGGGGGTCGGTGGCCAATTATCCTTTTTGGGGTCCTTGACATGAAATATGGAGAACCACTGATACAGAAACATGAGGTATTTCAGAAAACTGTCAGAATTTAGAAGACATTAGTTAAATTTCGACGTCAGGCCTAAATGGGTTAAGACAGTACAGAGCATTAAGACGGCGTAAAATAAACACATTATAAAAAGACATTTAAGTGTGCAGAATAAAGGATTAACTCTACCTCGGTAAGGCAGTCACCAACAGAAAGGGTTTCAACCTCGGTAAGGCAGTCGATCACCAACAGAAAGGGTTTCAACCTCAGTAAGGCAGTATCACCAACAGAAAGGGTTTCAACCTCGGTAAGGCAGTATCACCAACAGAAAGGGTTTCAACCTCGGTAAGGCAGTCGATCACCAACAGAAAGGGTTTCAACCTCAGTAAGGCAGTATCACCAACAGAAAGGGTTTCAACCTCGGTAAGGCAGTATCACCAACAGAAAGGGTTTCAACCTCGGTAAGGCAGTATCACCAACAGAAAGGGTTTCAACCTCGGTAAGGCAGTATCACCAACAGAAAGGGTTTCAACCTCGGTAAGGCAGTATCACCAACAGAAAGGGTTTCAACCTCGGTAAGGCAGTATCACCAACAGAAGGGTTTCAACCTCGGTAAGGCAGTATCACCAACAGAAAGGGTTTCAACCTCGGTAAGGCAGTATCACCAACAGAAGGGTTTCAACCTCGGTAAGGCAGCATCACCAACAGAAAGGGTTTCAACCTCGGTAAGGCAGTATCACCAACAGAAAGGGTTTCAACCTCGGTAAGGCAGTATCACCAACAGAAAGGGTTTCAACCTCGGTAAGGCAGTGTCACCAACAGAAAGGGTTTCAACCTCGGTAAGGCAGTATCACCAACAGAAAGGGTTTCAACCTCGGTAAGGCAGCATCACCAACAGAAAGGGTTTCAACCTCGGTAAGGCAGTATCACCAACAGAAAGGGTTTCAACCTCGGTAAGGCAGTATCACCAACAGAAAGGGTTTCAACCTCGGTAAGGCAGTGTCACCAACAGAAAGGGTTTCAACCTCGGTAAGGCAGTATCACCAACAGAAAGGGTTTCAACCTCGGTAAGGCAGTCGATCACCAACAGAAAGGGTTTCAACCTCGGTAAGGCAGTATCACCAACAGAAAGGGTTTCAACCTCGGTAAGGCAGTATCACCAACAGAAAGGGTTTCAACCTCGGTAAGGCAGTCGATCACCAACAGAAAGGGTTTCAACCTCGGTAAGGCAGTATCACCAACAGAAAGGGTTTCAACCTCGGTAAGGCAGTAATAGTATCACCAACAGAAAGGGTTTCAACCTCGGTAAGGCAGTCGATCACCAACAGAAAGGGTTTCAACCTCGGTAAGGTAGTAATAGTATCACCAACAGAAAGGGTTTCAACCTCGGTAAGGCAGTATCACCAACAGAAAGGGTTTCAACCTCGGTAAGGCAGTATCACCAACAGAAAGGGTTTCAACCTCGGTAAGGCAGTATCACCAACAGAAAGGGTTTCAACCTCGGTAAGGCAGTCGATCACCAACAGAAAGGGTTTCAACCTCGGTAAGGTAGTAATAGTATCACCAACAGAAAGGGTTTCAACCTCGGTAAGGCAGTATCACCAACAGAAAGGGTTTCAACCTCGGTAAGGCAGTATCACCAACAGAAAGGGTTTCAACCTCGGTAAGGCAGTCGATCACCAACAGAAAGGGTTTCAACCTCGGTAAGGCAGTATCACCAACAGAAAGGGTTTCAACCTCGGTAAGGCAGTATCACCAACAGAAAGGGTTTCAACCTCGGTAAGGCAGTATCACCAACAGAAAGGGTTTCAACCTCGGTAAGGCAGTCGATCACCAACAGAAAGGGTTTCAACCTCGGTAAGGCAGTCGATCACCAACAGAAAGGGTTTCAACCTCGGTAAGGCAGTCGATCACCAACAGAAAGGGTTTCAACCTCGGTAAGGCAGTCGATCACCAACAGAAAGGGTTTCAACCTCGGTAAGGCAGTAATAGTATCACCAACAGAAAGGGTTTCAACCTCGGTAAGGCAGTATCACCAACAGAAAGGGTTTCAACCTCGGTAAGGCAGTCGATCACCAACAGAAGGGTTTCAACCTCGGTAAGGCAGTATCACCAACAGAAAGGGTTTCAACCTCGGTAAGGCAGTAATAGTATCACCAACAGAAAGGGTTTCAACCTCGGTAAGGCAGTATCACCAACAGAAAGGGTTTCAACCTCGGTAAGGCAGTATCACCAACAGAAAGGGTTTCAACCTCGGTAAGGCAGTATCACCAACAGAAAGGGTTTCAACCTCGGTAAGGCAGTATCACCAACAGAAAGGGTTTCAACCTCGGTAAGGCAGTATCACCAACAGAAAGGGTTTCAACCTCGGTAAGGCAGTATCACCAACAGAAAGGGTTTCAACCTCGGTAAGGCAGTATCACCAACAGAAAGGGTTTCAACCTCGGTAAGGCAGTATCACCAACAGAAAGGGTTTCAACCTCGGTAAGGCAGTATCACCAACAGAAAGGGTTTCAACCTCGGTAAGGCAGTAATAGTATCACCAACAGAAAGGTTTTACATTTGATGTAAAATACAGGAACAACACAACATTGCTACTGTCTCACATTTCGTTTTGACTCTGGTTCAAGAAGCAAGCAGACCTGTCCCCAGATCACCTGAGGATGATACACATCAACATAAATAAACCACCGAAAGCTTTATAATCCAACAGAAGAAACACAATGTTTGACAAACAAAACCGTGAATAAATCTGGACTCGAACAGCAGTGTTCTGAATCAACTAACAGTCGTCCTGTGAAGACACACAGTAGTCTGCTGATGATGAATGAATGCATACAACCTTCTCCAGATCCTGCTGAGACTGTCACACTGTGCCCAGAACGTGCCATGCCTGGGTCGCTGTCCTCATGTTTCCCCCTGGCTTCCTGGTGTGTTTCCCTGCCCCCGTCCTACCCAAGGGGCCAGTGAGGCTATTCAACGTTGAAGCACTGGGCCCTAGTGGTAAGAGGAGGGACTACAGGCGGACCCGTGGATTCATGACCGGGAAACCCTGTGCAGCTGGGCTTTAACATTGATCGCTCGGTTGCACTTCCGCATTTGACCACCAAAATTTGGAGCGGAGCTTCACGCCAGTTCAGTCTCTATCCTTCTTTATAGAGCGTCGCAGTCCCGCCCCCTTCCAGGGCCCAGGAAATGATTCTCCGTTCATTTTCCTCATAGACATTTCAAAAAGTATTTATTTAAAGACGTTTACGCCGCGGACAAAGCCAACTCGAGTCGTGACAAATCATGACAACAAACACAATTTTTTAGAAAGAAGAAAAAAAACGGCAGGTTACAACACTTTTTTTGTTGTTTTTCTTCTTTCTAATTAGGGACCAAGAAGTCACGCAGTGACTTTGGTCATTGTTTTTGTGTTTATTTTTCTTCTTCTTCTTCTTCTCCTTCTTCCGCCAAAAATAGCTGTTCTGACTGAATGGTGCAGTCGGTTTTCGCAAAACGCGGTAATCTGGTAGAGGGCCATGCCAAACGGTGAATATGCGAAGCCCAAGACGATTGGCCAAATGGTGGCGCTATAGCGCTCAATTGAAAATGCTAACTTTGAACGTGCATAGCTCATGAACCGTTTGACCGTTGGCAATAACACTTTGATACCCATATGCGTCTCCTCATGCTGAACGACTTTCGTGTTCTGACTTTTGACCTCTGACCTTTAGATCACCCGCCATTTTGAATTATATGATCAGTACTTCTTCTCCTTCTCCTTCTCCTTCCGCCAAAAATAGCTGTTCTGACTGAACCGTGCAGTCGGTTTTCGCAAAACTTGTCAACATGATAGAGGGCCATGCCAAACGGTGACTATGCGAAGCCCATCATGATTGGCCAAATGGTGGCGCTATAGCACTCAATTGATGCAAAACTTGCAAACTTGCAAACTTTGAACGTGCATATCTCATGAACCGTTTGACCGTTGGCAATGACACTTTGATACACATATGTGTCTCCTCATGCCGAACAACTTTGGACCTATACGGACAAATAATCGTAGCACATTTTTTCTAAGTGAAAAAATGAAGTTTTTATGAGCCAATGAAAATTGTGCGTGCACGCACACACACACACACACACTAAAGTTTGAGTACTTATGCTGAACTAACACTGAATGATTTTCCTGTTAACAATGGAGTAACTGATTGTCTCCGTGTAGCTCAGTCAGTCGAGCTCTTGCCCTTGGACCGCAAGGTTGTGTGTTCAAATCCAGCTACTGACAACTCAGCTTGTCAGTCTTATTTGTACATATTGTTGAACGCCCTGTGGGCTATATCAGTGAGATCAATAACTTTAAAGACTGGTGTGATAATAGCCACCTTATGTTAAACACCACAAAAACTAAAGAGATGATCTTCAATCCAAATCCATGGTTATGAACGATTGTCTGCCTAACACACACACGCATGCAGCCACGCACGCACGCACGCACTCACGCACGCACGCACGCACGCACACACACACACACACACACACACACACACACACACACACACACACACACATGCAGCCACGCATGCCACGCATGCCACGCACGCACGCGCACACACACACGCATGCAGCCACGCATGCCACGCGCATGCCACGCACGCACGCGCACACACACACACACACACACACACACACACACGCACGGGAAAAATGCATTGGGATTCATTTCCTGGGCCTGGCGTCGTCATGAAAGAGGGCTGCGACGCTCTATACTCTATGGTCCTACCTGAGAGACAGTTTCACCCCTGAGAAACGCAGCTGCGGACAATTGGACTAATTGTGACGTTATTGTTTAAGTGCTGTGTTTCTGTGACTGTCGGTTCTTAACATGATGCCATGCTGTCGGAGAGCCTGGGGTTTCCTTGTGTTTAAGTTAAGTGTCATTCGCCCTGCTGTGAGGTGCACTTCTGTTATGTTATTAGTTTGAGTAAAGACTGTTTGTGCCGCCATTCGGTTTCTGGTTCCACACAACAATCCCGGGTCACAGCGTGACAGCTAGAGACACACATCCTTTTATCCTAGATGTATTCTTAAGATGATAGCAAATCTTGGCTTTAGTTTTATTGCTTTAATTACGTGACCTGTGTATAAGTAATGAAAACAAAATGGGAAATTGTGCTCAGTGGAGCACAATTCATACAGTACACAATTAAGTTCTCTATACTAGACAGACATATGCACCGTACACAAACATTGACACAGATGCTGATCTTCAGGGGTTTTCACTAAACATCTGTAGCAGCCCCAATACTTTCCTCCACAACTCCTTAATGAGGCACAGGGATCATTAGTGGGATGCGGGTGTCGGGCAGGAAGGCATTTAAATGGAGTTTGAGAATTTAGATTTTCCTTATGCAGAAATTCCAGAGCTTTGGACTGAGATGTCCAGAGGCATATACAGTAGATACAGTATGGCACATTAAAGGGATAGTTCAGATTTTTTTAATTTAAGTTGTATGAAATACTTGCCATTAATATAGTGGTTGCAACTGTATTAATTGATTGCCCGAGTCCTGTGGTGGGAGTTCTGCTCTGGTTTTGGTCAATATTAAGTAGTTCCGGTCATTTTGTGGGGGGCACTGGGGGCCACCTATTTCTGAAATATTAGCGCGACTTTCGTTCAACTTTGACTCCTCTATCACATGGAACTATTTTTTGGGCGTAGTGATATGGACACAAAAAACATAGTTCTGTGTGATAGAGGGGTAAAAAAAGAACGGAAGTTGCACTAATATTTTAGAAATAGGTCAACAATACAATTTGTGGATTAATTTACTTTTACTGCGTGGCCCCCAGTGCCCCCCACAAAATGACCGGAACTACTTGATATTTCACCAAAACCAGAGCAGAACTCCCACCATGGGACTCGGGCAATCAATTAATACAGTTTCAACCACTATATTAATGGCAAGTATTTCATACAACTTAAGTTAAAAAAATCTGAACTATCCCTTTAAAGGCCTATTCATAGTTTTTTCGGTGGTGAGGTCTGAGGTGACCACCGCTCCAGTGGATGTCGCCAATGTTGTGGTTGGATGAGCGGTGGTGAGTAAAAACAGAGAGAATTGGGCTGGGGAGAGCGGTGGTTTGCTCTTCACCGCAGCTCAGTGACGTCATGTTGTAGTTTTGGGTGAAGCGGTAGTCACCTCACCACCGAAAATCCAAACTATGAATAGGTCTGCCGTCAGACCTCATGCACCCCCACAGCCATACAGGTCACCAGATTTTGTGTCCCACATCATTTAACAAAACCACACAGAGTTGTGTCTCCAAGAAAGATGGACACTGGATGCAATGGAATGCAAATGCTTCAAGCAAAGCAGTTGTCATGGCAATTTAGATATTTTCCTAATTGAAATTCTGTGCCTTTTTACCTTACATGGCACTCCTGATGAGGCAGGTGTATGTGATAACGATATGTGTGTGTGTGTGTGTGTGTGTGTGTGTGTGTGTGTGTGTGTGTGTGTGTGTGTGTGTGTGTGTGTGTGTGTGTGTGTGTGTGTGTGTGTGTGTGTGTGTGTGTGTGTGTGTGTGTGTGTGTGTGTGTGTGTGTGTGTGTGTGCTTTTGTGCGTGCGTGCGTGCGTGGGTGCGTGCGTGGGCGTGCGTTGATGATGATGATGTTGTCTCACATTAAGCGGAGTGCAGCATCAGGTCTTTTTCACTGTGCATATACAGTTCCTGGAGCCTGGGGAGAAGACACAGTAACACACACCTGCCTGGGGGGTCCTCTCAGGACGTCATGATGATGATGATGATGATGATGATGATGATGATGATGATGATGATGATGATGATGATGATGATGATGATGATGATGATGGTGGAGGTATTATGACAACCATGATGATAATTATCCTCACACTTCATATGCGCACATGCACGCACATTCACACAATATGAATACTCATCTGTCCTCTCTCTCTGCTCTCTCTCTCTCTCTGCTCTCTCTCTCACGCACGCACGCGCATGCAATCTCTCTCTTTATCTGCTGACACATTCAAAATGCATAATTACGTCAAAGTGCATAATTACACGTCCGTCCGGTGGCTGCAACAGTTCTGCTGTCTGTCTCCCACTGCCTCCCAGACCTGTCTGTCTCCCACTGCCTCCCAGACCTGTCTGTCTCCCACTGCCTCCCAGACCTGTCTGTCTCCCACTGCCTCCCAGACCTGTCTGTCTCCCACTGCCTCCCAGACCTGTCTGTCTCCCACTGCCTCCCAGACCTGTCTGTCTCCCACGGCCTCCCAGACCTGTCTGTCTCCCACTGCCTCCCAGACCTGTCTGTCTCCCACTGCCTCCCGACCGCTCGTATCGCGTCCCACGTGTCTCCTGGTGAATCTCATATTGGATGTCGAGACATTAAAGTGTAATTATAGATCCATTAGTGCATTATTCTGGCATCCCCACCGCCGGCTCACTCACATGTAGAGCGACACAAACAGATATGTAACACCTGTGTAACTGACATTGTTATTATTACTACTAGTGGTAAGAGTGATCGTGGTCGTCATCGTATAGTGACTATACTGACTATAGTCTATTCAGTGTTTGTTTTGAATCCAAACAGGGACTCGCCAACAGATTGCAAAAAATATCAGATCTACAAGATCACCTAAGCCGTGATCTACAAAGCGACATGATGAGCTTGTAGTGTATCATTCTGTTTTGTAGTATCTGTTTTTGGCAAAAAAATTGACAAATTAAATTGTGACATTATCAAATAACATTGGGGATAAATCTAACGAGGCATTAGAGGCATAGATCCCCCCCTACACACACAGTCACGCACGCACGCACGCACGCACGCACGCACGCACGCACGCACGCACGCACGCACGCACGCACGCACACACTGCAATTATAACACCTGTCTTGGCATCTTTCTTTCTTTCTTTATTTTTTTTGGTCTTTGTTTTGAAAGTTTTGATAGACTTAACTTACTGGGATCATTTGCACTGCATAGCAACCAACTAATGCACTTTAGCACCTCACTAATGTGCTGTAGATAGCACCCCATTAATGAGGACATTAATAGTTTTAGTCTCTATAGCAGAAATGGGATTTCCGCGTTAAGCCACAAAAATGGTTACGTGACGTATTTTTTAAACAAAAGAAGCAAAACCGCAAAGTAACAGAAGAGGAAGCCGTGCTCGTCCTCTTTATCACAGGAATCTCACATAATCACAGTTTTAATTGTCTTTAACCAAAACACCGCTCTGATTCTGTAAATGGAAATGGGACTTTTAATTGCATAGACCAGACAAAAGAAAAGTACTCCCTTCAGTATACAGTGCAGTGCGTGCGTGCGGGCGTGCGTGCGTGCGTGCGTGCGTGCGTGCGTGCGGGCGTGCGTGCCTGCCTGCCTGCCTGCTGTAATGGCAGCTTTTGATATTACTATTAGTAAGTAAACAACATCAGGAAGAAGCAGGACTCAACCATCAGGATTCGAACTCCATTCTTTTATTGTATATGTCATCACACCAGAGAGAGACTAGTGTCTCCCTCCAGAGCTTCCCCCAACACTCCCCACACACATGTCCCACACATATTTTATACTTTCAGCAGTGTACAGAGTTTCAGGAGTAACAAGAGATGGTCATGCCTTAAATGGACTCTATTCTATAGTTAACTCACACAGTTTGAAATAGGTTTACATGAGTCAGCAGTCTCTAATGAGTTGGTCAGTGAAGAACAGGTGGTAATTAGAGTGTTAAGTATCATCTACTAGTAGGCTACATTAAATTAATCAATATCATAATGTTTATATGCATTTTTTCCACTACATTCCATCCTATTTCTCGTTGTAACTGAAAACCTCAGTTACATGTACACCAGAAAATACATATAATAACATTAGAATCATAATTCACTGGGATACAATCATGAACAAACATTCAACTATATTGTTAGGTACATGTGTGATGACAGTGACAAATAGCATTGCGCATATGCTATCAGTCACCCAGTCCCACACGGTGTAGTCAACAATAATTATTTGGTTAAATAGACACCATTGACAGTATAATTTCACCTCCAACATATCTAAAACTCACTGGACATTTTGGCATATTTTTGATAATGCTATGCTTTTTGTTAAACAATGACCCTATTTGGTCTGAACTCTGAATATAAGACTACGTTTTTGTTTTTTTTGTTTTTTTCAATGGAACTATCTTGGCCCTGTGACTGTTTTAGACTCATACTGGTCTTGACATAAAAGTCCTGATTTGAGAATTCCTCACAGCAAATAAAACATAAAAAACTGTAAATAGAATTAAACATAATTAAATAATTAACATGACTTCAAATATTTCAATGTTCCAATAAACTTTAAACACTCAAAAACACTAAAAAATGAAATAGAATTCAATTGAATTAGAATGATAAAAATGAAATAGAATGAAATAGAATTAGAATGATTAAAATGAAATAGAATTAAATAGAATTAGAATGATTCAAATGAAATAGAATTAAATTTAATTAGAATGATAAAAATGATAAAAATGAATTACACTCAAAAATGAAATAGAATTAAATATAATTAGAATGATTAAAATGAAATATAATTAAATATAATTAGAATGATTAAAATGAAATATAATTAAATAGAATTAGAATGATTAAAATGAAATAGACTTAAATAGAATTAGAATGATAAAAATGAAATAGAATTAGAATGATAAAAATGAAATAGAATTAAATAGAATTAGAATGATTAAAATGAAATAGAATTAAATAGAATTAGAATGATTAAAATGAAATAGAATTAAATAGAATTAGAATGATTATAATGAAATAGAATTAAATAGAATTAGAATGATTAAAATGAAATAGAATTAAATTGAATTAGAATGATAAAATGAATTAAAATATATATACATGTTCCAATATCACTCTGGCTGTTTGTTTTCACACCAAGATAAAATAAATGTAAGTAGAATACCAATGGACAGCTTGTATAATACCAGTGAACTGTTCCTAGGCTAATTCCTATACTATTTTTAATTTGTTCCCCAACATTCTCTCTCTCACAGACACACACAAATACCCTTGCACCTCTGACCCCCCTTCCCCCTGCCAGCTGAGCAAGGGAGAGAGGCTGATCCCTGTACCTGTGTGGACATTCATATTTGTATGGAAGTGGATTCCAATATTGAATTAATAAAATAAGAATCTAATATTCCCAATAAATATCCCCTTCTCCCCCCCTTAGTTTGTGAGTAACTTTCACAGAATAATGGTTAGATGAATAGCCCTGCAGAAACCATCATCAAACCCAGAAAGCCGCACACAAACTAAGAGCTAAAACATGTACAGTATACTCAAGGTGAGGTTTAATCCCTATTAATACTATCTCCATCAGTTCAACATTTTCTGCAATATATTACTCGATAACCTAAAGCCTACGGGTTACTTTAACTTTATTTTTTATATATCATCACGTGGAATTTGCTTTCGCATTTCGTTACATGGAAATAAAAATAAGTACTTGCCACATGGCATTTTTTCCTCACGTGGTGCGTTTAGAACCGAGACTTACTTAACATCTATACCTAGTAATAGCAGAATAATGGACAGGAGACAAAGTAATATTGGACATCCAACCTTGTGGAAAAGCCATCATAAATGTTTTGGTATTTGGTAATGTTCAGTATTTTGGTCTGTCCCACCCACACACACAAGCACACACAGACGACCCCTGTAAACCCTGCCACCCCAGACAGATGAGTCAATTTGTTTATCTATTTAGTGTATGTGTGTGGATATACAGGTTCCAATAACAACTTACTCACATTTTCTGACGTTATTCTCCTAATTTAGGCCTATTTTAACTAACAATTAAACAACATTTGTATTATTAATTAGAATATAATTTTTGGATTGGATTTCACTGTGATATTTAAGGAAGTTATCTAAAATAGTCATATGATCACTATTAACCTATTTTTTTTAGAAATGACAATGAATAGAACTTACTGTATAAAGCAAATCAAACCGTTTAGGACATAAGGACATGAACCTTCATGGATCCCACTCTGCATGTCATGGATTGGTGCATGTTGTATGAACACTGTCACCTGGTCCATATTGCTATGGGGTCCATGGAGCCTGATTTGGGGCCATGCAGTGGATGTGGTCTACCCCGTTGTGGATCGTAGGCCGCTGCATTGCCACCTGGCTCATAGTCGCATGGAACAGGCCCTGTCCCATACTGGTCTGCTCTGTCATATGGGTCACTGTTTCCTCTTTGTCTTTGTTTCCATTTACGGCTCCTGATACTCCTATGTGACTGATGATTTTGTTGTTGTCGCTGTTCTCCCTGTGGCTGGTGCAGGTTCTCATAGAACATCAGCTGTGCTGTCTCCAATTTCTTCTTTTTCATGAAGTCCTGTGAGAGTGCGTTCCTCTCAGCATGCAATGCGTGACCCCACACCTCAGTCAAAGGTCGGGTTTCCCAGCCAATGCAAGAAGTCATAACACACTTGTAGATAGCAGGGAGCAAGCCATTGATCAAGGACGCTTTTAACAAGTCATTGAAAGCGGGGTTGTCTAGTGGCACACCACTGTGCTTCTGAAAGCAGTTCTCCAGTCTATTTCTGTAGGTGTCACAGGTTTCATCAGGCCATTGCTTAGTGCTGTGAATCTTTGGCCAATCAGTGGGTACTGGAAATGCTGCTTTGATGCTGTCAAAAAGACCACCGTGATTCAGCAGCTGTCCAGTGACAATGTGATTTTGTGCTCCATTCACATCAAAATGTTCCCTGAGATGTAGCCATTTTAATCCAAAGACTTTGCGAAATACAGATTCGAGCATTCTTGCAGATGGCTCATACATCTCAATCAAGTCTAACACAGCTGCACACCAGCGCTCCACGTTGACTTTGTGGTCTGGAAGGTCCTTCATGATGTCTTTCAGTTCATCAGGTGTCCAGCGTTGCTGCACATGTACTGTTGCAGAATATGTGTCTATTTCTGAGTGCTGTGCCCCAGTCCCCCGATGAGGATGAGGTTCTGGATATGTAATGAATGGAAATAGCTTCCTTGGACAAAGTGTCCCTGTGACAACTGCTCCCCCCTGTCCTTGATTGTTTTTGAGGGGTTCAGGTTGTTCATGGTTGTTGCTGTTGTCTGCGGGCTGTTCCTTGGGTGTAGTAACAGTCAGTTGTGTGTCTCCGCTGTGGTTTGGCTCCTTCTGCCTCATATTGTTGTAGTCATCAGGCGTAGTGTTGGCTTGTAGATCTGCTAATTTCACCACAAATCTGTCAAGTTGCTCTCGCAGTAGCATCACTTCTTTCTGTTGGTTGTTGAGTTGTTGTTGCATATTTCTGTCAAGTTGTTCTTGCAGGTCATTGATTTGTCGCTCCACAAGTTGTTCTCGCAATAGCGTCATTTCTTTCTGTTGGTCCTTGAGTTCTCGCAGTAACGTCACTTCTTTCTGTTGGTCCTTGAGTTCTCGCAGTAACGTCACTTCTTTCTCCTGTTGGTCATTGAGTTCTCGCTTCAACTTCTTTCTGCTTTGTTTCGCTCCCATCTTAAGATCCTTTTTGATCAAGTATCCATCTATGGTGAAGATGAAATAATGATCCTGTTCACGGCGTCATAATTGTAATGGCAGCTTTTGATATTACTATTAGTAAGTAAACAACATCAGGAAGAAGCAGGACTCAACCATCAGGATTCGAACTCCATTCTTTTATTGTATATGTCATCACACCAGAGAGAGACTAGTGTCTCCCTCCAGAGCTTCCCCCAACACTCCCCACACACATGTCCCACACATATTTTATACTTTCAGCAGTGTACAGAGTTTCAGGAGTAACAAGAGATGGTCATGCCTTAAATGGACTCTATTCTATAGTTAACTCACACAGTTTGAAATAGGTTTACATGAGTCAGCAGTCTCTAATGAGTTGGTCAGTGAAGAACAGGTGGTAATTAGAGTGTTAAGTATCATCTACTAGTAGGCTACATTAAATTAATCAATATCATAATGTTTATATGCATTTTTTCCACTACACTGCCTGCGTGTAACAGAGGGTCTTGTTAACAAAGTGACCAGTGTGAAGGACTCGCCAAGTCTGGCCTTTCTTGAACAGAGCAGATAATTACTTAAAAACGACTCCATTCCATATAACTAAGCATGCTGCATGTGCAAAGATAATGGAAACCAACCAATAGCTGAATGGAAGTTAATGAGACGACAGAGGCTCAAAGACAGGGGTCATTTTGATGACGGCACCGCGAGTTCTTAACAGACCGTGGCTTGTTCCCTGGAAAGGTCAAATTGGATGGAAATGCATAGTCCTCTAAAAACAAAAAGCTGGACACGGTTTAAAATTGAATACGAAATTGGCAGCACCTGGAAAAGAATGCAGTGCCATGTTGTCCACGGGAGTTTTTCTGCTCCACAGCTCTTTGATCAACTATGGTTGTTTTTAAATTATGCATTTATGAATAAAATAAGCTAATTTCATTGACATTACGTGCGTGAAATGCACATTGAACTCGGAGCAAGCACACTTTAATAAGTTTATAGTCCTACAATAAACTGGAGAAATCCTCATTATGTTTTTAATGATTTATTTTGGCTGTTTTTCTGCCTTTATATTATCGATAGGACAGAGTATAGGACAGATTATAGGACAGATTATAGGACAGATTATAGGACAGATTATAGGACAGATTATAGGACAGATTATAGGACAGATTATAGGACAGATTATAGGACAGATTATAGGACAGATTATAGGCTGACAGGAAATGGGGAGAGAGAGACGGAGAGTGACACGCAGCAAAGGCCGTCGGGATCGGGACTCGAACCCGCAACACTCTTATCATGCTACATTGTAGGCTATAGGTGGATATGGGAATCCTCATTCTTAATAACACGCATAATTCTGCCGTGGGAGACTGGCTCATGAGGTAGAGCAGGTCGTCCAATGATCCATGGGTCGGCGGTTCGAATCCCGGCTCCTCCTGTCTACATGTCGAAGTGTCCTTGGGCAAGACACTGAACCCCAAATTGCTCCCGATGTGCTGGTTGGTACCTTGCATGGCTTCCGCCGCAATCGGTGTATGAATGTGTGTGAATGGGTGAATGTAATGCACCATCTATGTAAAGCGCCTTGGATAAAGGCGCTATATAAATGCACCATTTACCATTTAGTGAGCCAGCTATGACAGATAGCACAATGCTCTCTAGGCATAGTATTTACAGAGTGGCAGAACAAGGCAGTCGAACTATTGAAGGAACTATAAGCAATCTCTGCCATATCTTGTATTTGCCTGTCTGAGTATATCTGATCCATTGTATATAAAGTTTGTACGTGTGCAAGTATAAGGGACACACATTCCCTAATTATACTATGTATAGTTTACAGTAAACATACTTATATGCAACTGCATGCATGTCAAGTTTTTATTTTTGTTTAAAAAGGGGTTTCCCCCACCCCACCCCCCACCCCACCCCCCACCCCACAGGTTGAACAGCAAAAACAGATAAAAGATTACGATACAGCAAAAAAAATTGAAGCAAGACAGACCTGTACTTTACCTGGAAAAAGAAAAGTAAAGAAAAGATCATCGAGATCCTAAGACAAGTAGATATGTTGACATGATTTAAGTTTTTCTAATGCTGTGGATAAGATGATAAGTGTGTTTTCTTGTGCCCCATTGGATGGAGCTAGAGAGAGTTCCAGAGAGATCATGTCCATTAAGTTTGGTCTATGTCTTTGTGGTGTTTACCTGCATGTTTCTATCTGTGTTCTGCGTCCGCTCTGCTCCCTTCTCCTGTTCTCCACTTCTGACTGCAGGCCCACCCCTCACCCCCCCATCCCCCCCAACCCCCCCCCCCCACCACCACCACCACCTCCACCTTGTTCCTCTGTGGACCGAAGGACTCGTCCTCCGTTGCCCTTCCAGTTGTAATGACTGTAATTCCGCCATGCTAATGATATATGCCTGTGGCCCAGCCGGGCCCCAGCTGGGAGTAGCCCAGTTCTTCTGGTCACAGACAGACAGGCCCCAGGGCAGAGTGGCCCTCTATGTTCTGGACTGGTAGAAGGAAGGGAGGGGGGGGCGGGCATGGTGGGAGAGGGGGAGGGACGGGGACGGGGGACGGGGGGACGGGGGGACGGTGTCTCTTGCTTGACACATGTAAGATACACTCAGACAGATTGGCTTCCTCAGGCGAACGGGAACGGCAGATATATGTCATCTAGTTTTAGTGTGTGTGTGTGTGTGTGTGTGTGTGTGTGTGTGTGTGTGTGTGTGTGTGTGTGTGTGTGTGTGTGTGTGTGTGTGTGTGTGTGTGTGTGTGTGTGTGTGTGTGTGTGTGTGTGTTTAACAGTATCCGAGTATTGATACCCTTCATGGAACTTGGAATAATAAAAATGATCAAGGATCTCTGTTTTAACTATATATATTCATCCATATTTTCCTTATTCACACAATCATCAGCAGAGACATCAGCAATAACAGCAGTTGGTTTTTAATATTTCTTGGAAATTCTCAGTTTTGAAACACTGTATAGCAGACAAACAAACAATCTTGTACATCTTGATATCGTATGCATGATGTGTGCGCCTGCATGCATCTACTGCGTGCGTGCGTGCGTGCGTGCGTGCGTGCGTGCGTGGGTGCGTGCGTGCGTGTGTGCGTGTGTGCGTGCACGTGTTCATCAACCGTCTGCTCGGGCGGGGAGGGGGGGGGGGGAGGTTGGGGGAAGCCTGGATGGTGGTGATGATGAGCAAACACTGCGGGGGCAATAATCTCTCATTATCAACAATTCCCCTACGCTGTACTGCGCCGGTGAGCGCCAGCACAGTCTTCCCACAGGCAGAGAGAGAGAGAGAAAGAGAGAGCGGAGTCACTCAGTCGATTTATTAGCTCACCCTCCACTATATCCCCCGGTCCGTGTCCTCTATACTGTCCCCGTGCTGCTCCATCACTAGCTCTACTCCCTCCGCTCCTCCTCGACCGCCAGGCGCCTTCTGTCTCGTCCCTTTCTCTCTCTTTTGGCCCCCTGCCGTCTTTTCATAGACCCAGCGAAGAGGGCCTGTTTTCCTCCTCGCTGCTTTGATCTGCATCTCTCTCTCTCTCTACGTTGTGATCTACTTTTGTCTGTCTTTGTCTGTTTTGACTGTCTGATCTCTTATATCTTTTCTTTGGGTTCTCAAGTTTTTCTTTTTCATAATTTTTATCCCACGATTCTGTAACCCATTTTTCACCCCTGTGTCAATTATCTATAATTCGAATGTGATCCTGGGCTCTATACACACCCTCCGCCAACCTGGGGAGAACAATGGACTTGAACTCGTGCTTCCTTCATGACTGAGTGTCCAAGTTGCTCCGTTACACCTGACAGGGGGGAGTTTCCCTGGTTGGACGTAGCACGTGGAAGGAACACGTTATTCCAACCAGTTCCTTTCCCCTCCATCAGGCACCCCGGCTGGCCAGGGGGAGGCAGTTTAGAGACCAGGATTAAGTCAAGTTTTCTTTCTGTTATACTTATAGTTTTGTGTCTTTCCTTTCCTTTCTCCTCTGTGACTTTCACCCTGTTCCTCACTGTCTTTCCCCCTCTGGCATATATTCTCTTCCTCCTCCTCCTCCTCCTCCTCCTCCTCCTCCTCCTCCTCCTCCTCCTCCTCCTCCTCTCGCTCTCTCCATCAGTGAGGCATCCATCCATCCATCAGAGAGAAGAAGGGCCGTCTAAATCCCACGCTGCCCATCATATCGTCCCCACGTCCCGGACGATGGGACTCCACGTCCATCCATGTTTGCATACAGACATAACTTAGCCTTGTTATAATATGTCAGAGTCCCTGCATGCACCATCACTGCTGCATTATATATCACAGGCAAGGCACACATACATGACAGTCCCCTTCATGATATACAAATCAGGATTTATACTAGAATAAACATATAGGCTATGGCTGGCAGCTTGTGTAAAACATGCACATCTCGTTGTTCGCTGCATGGTGTATAATCATATCATAACACTGTAAAAAAAGAAAAGATAAATAATACAACTCCAGAAGATTATGATATCCAAGGATTTGGCCCCACTGGGTCTCATCCTCCTTGATGTATAGCCCTGCACGACTCGACTGGTTGATCTGTAAAAGGAGGAGGAGGAGGAGACGGGAAACCATGTTACACAAAATACAGTCATCTGTGGAGGAATCTGTGCCATCATGTGAGGCTGATACCGTATAAACTAAAGCTAAAACCCTGAGCTGCTTTATAGCTGCATCTCCCACTGATTGTACCGAGATCTCATTTCACAGTCCAGCGTGCAGCCTCTCTCCACTGTGTGTGTAGCCCATTAAGACCTGAGCTCCATTCTACAAAATGTCTTCAAAAATCTCGACAGTTTTCTGAAAACTCTATGTTTATATGTCAGTGGTTCTCAAACTATATTTCATGTCAAGGACCCCTAGAATTAGATGTATTTGGCCTCCAACCCCCATCTGAAAATATGTAGTTCCAGGGACCCCTCCCCGGAAGATTTGAGTTAAAAACGTTCGCTCTGAAATAATATAAATTCAAAGATTTGCACCACATTCTCACGATTAAAAAAAAAATAGCAAACCTACAAGCTCGAAGATCTACAAGCTATGAGCTTGTAGATCTGCTATTCTTCAATAGCTTATGCTAAAAACACCAAAAGGGGTTCCCGTTCCGAATGGGCTAGGCTACACGCGCTGTAGTTAGTGCGTTAACATTAAACGTCTGCTCGCCCCGCGGGCATAAGATCACAGCGAGAGGTGGTGGAGAAACGGCTGGATGGAGTGAAGAGGAAAAAGTGATGACATGGAACACAAGAGGGTAAAAAATACACACTATTAAAGAGAGGGAAGGAAGAAAGAAAGAAAGAAAGAAAGAAAGAAAGAAAGAAAGAAAGAAAGAACTAAAAGCTGTGCTGTGTGTGGGATGAGTTCCAACCCCCATTACTCTTGGCTTAGATGCTCCAGGTTCCCAAACGTTTTCATGTCAAGGACCCCCAAATTGACACTCATTAGCCCGCGGACCCCCATTTGAAAAATATATGACAAGGACCCCCATAAGAGAAGATTATCCCGGCTCTAGCAGTGATTCTCAACCATTTTCATTCCAAGGACCCCCCCCGGTTTGACCTGAATTAGGTCAATAGTACCCCATTTCTATCTCTGGGACCCCAATGTATATTGTAAAATCAATGTTAATTTAACTCTGAGAGTTAGGATCCATTTGG